>NC_024318.1:4847497-4849259 GCF_000523025.1 Cynoglossus semilaevis
GGGAGGGGAGGGGGGGTTCTTCTCTTCTCTTAATGAAATTGATGAGGCCCACCATTGTGAGGAGATAAGAGGACAGGGCGGGGTATAAAGCCCCCTCAGATCTGCACTTGACCCATAAGTGGAGGACATGCAGCCGTCCTCAGACTGCCCCCCCACATACACACTCCCCCCACCCCCCTCCCAGCCTCCACAGTGATACTGATGAGCAGGTTTTTTAATTTCAACTTTTCAGATTGTCGGGTTCGATCTTAATCCAGGATTGATCCACGGCTTTTTCCCCCCAAATGTTTCGCCTTTGTGCTCTAATCCTAGCGCCTCGTGTGGCGAAATGTTTTCATCTGCTCGGAGATTAATTCAGATATAAATGCCTGACAGCAATAAGAGAAACTTTTAACTCAGTCTGAGCAGAAACTAAATATCTGCTGAGAATTAAAGAAGATTCAGAGGAAAAGTGGCCAAAGTTGGCAGAGGTCATTTGACCTTTCATGTGACCTCTGACCTGAACAGCTGAAAATCCATACTGAAGATATTTATGTATTTATTTTAATACAGTCTTGTGTTTTCCTTTAAACATGCTACAACTTTAGCATCTATATATTTATACTGAGTTTTTTTTTTTTAACAAATTTATTGGTAAGCACAGTAGGATTTTTTGGGATAAACTAATTAAAAAAAATGATTGTTTGACTCAAAGTTTTAAATATACGCAGTCCTTGTACAGTCAACTAGTGGTCGGAGGTTTAAATGCAACACAAAAATGAACCGACAGCATGAATATTTGCATGTTAATAAAACTCCATAGTGTTGTAGAATATCAGTACGATATTGTGAATTGAAATATCGTGAAGTTTCAATTCACAATAGCCTTGTTACATTTCATCCTGTCCTTTTTTTCCCCTTCTATTTCACTTCTTACACTTGTCTGTATTTCTCTTGAAATATTTCTGAAGTACTCTTACAGGAGCGGCTGTAAAACCAACAACTTCTCCTCAGGGATCAATAAAGTATTTGTGATAAAGTTGCAGAGTCAGCAAATCCTGCGACCGAATCCCAGGTGACGAGGACACGGAGACGGCGCGACCTCTAACACGTCTTCACACACGGATGTTATCGGAGGAGACAGACAACACGGGGAAGACAACAAGCGGTGGGTGTGTTTACCCCCCACCTCCCCTCCCTCTCTCTCTCTCTCTCTCTCTCTCTCTTCACTTCCACCCCCATCCTACGACCTCACCACCATCAGCCCCCTCATCCTCATCTACTTGCTCCCTCACTCTCACTCTCTTACACACACACACACAGACACACTCATACACACACACCAGCCCTGGGCAAATGTGAGGCAGCGATCGAGTGAAAACGCCAGGAGCTGGAAACGTGAACGAGGAGGATCAGAGGCCTCGTTAGAAGAAAAAAAAAGACGAAGAGAAAGAAGGTTCTACTGATCGGATGACATTCAGGTGAGGAGGACTCCCTGACAGGGTGAGGGAGGGAGGGAGGGAGGGAGGGCAGAGTTAGAGTGGAAGAGCTGGGACAGTGTTGGAGGGAGGGAGGGACACCTGAGACCTGGAGAAACACCTTAGTGTCCCGGGGGGAGGAGTGGAGAGGAAGGGGGAGTCAGTGGAACACCCGATGACAACAACAACCTGCTCTCGCTCCTCCTCTCTCCTCCATTCTCACTCCGTCACTCTCTCTCTCTCCCTCTCTCTCTCTCCCTCTCTCTCATTTGATACATCTCTCATTTCTGACTCCAGAGGAGGAA
>NC_024318.1:4849351-4850105 GCF_000523025.1 Cynoglossus semilaevis
AGAGATGAGGGGTGTGCTTGTTCTAGCTCTGTGACGCGCTGTGTGTGTGTGCGTGTGTGTGTGTGTAAGCCTCTCACATTTCAACTTCATGTCTAATTCAAGCAACTTGTTCCCGTGAATCAGTTCTGAGGGACTGTTTCTTGGTTCTGTGGCTGCAGATTTTTCTGTCCTCCAAAAACAAAAAAAAAAAAAAAAAAAGAGAGACTTTTTATCTGGGGGACATTTGTGGGTCAAGCTGTGGCTCATCTCATGTGCTACCGTCAATACTGAAGGGAAAAAAAAAGACCAGAAATTAGACGGGAGTGTGTTGATGCTGCAGGAGGACGAACGAGGGATATACAGACGTGTGTGTGTGTGTGTGTGTGTGTGTGTGATCTGTGGAGGTCACAGGACACTTCGTTAGTCGCCAGATTTTTTTTTTCCCCACTTTTCTTCATTCTACTGCTCACTGTACTTTGTTTAATTGATTTATTTTTTTCAGCAGTTTCCACTGATGTCATTTAAACATGAGGTGTGTATTTAGGGCAGCAGGTCTGTCTGTGATTTTGGTTCAAAAGTGTGAATGAAAAATGAAGGCTTGAATACACTCAACAAGGGGTGGGGGTCTGGTGTGTGTGTGTGTGTGTGGAGGGGAGCGGGGGGGCAGTCAAATCCTCTCAGGTTCCACATTTGGGGCAAATTAACCCCATCCTCAAACCACAGGTCCTATTCTGTGGTCAGAGTTGGATGTTTGGAGGGAGGACGGGGGGAGGCA
>NC_024318.1:4850162-4852408 GCF_000523025.1 Cynoglossus semilaevis
GAACAAACATATCCTACAGAGACCACCCCAGGCCATTTAATCTGTCCTCGCTGCATAGACAACAGAAGGCAGATGGTCCTGTTGGAGCGCCGAGAGAGAGAGAGAGATACAGAGAGAGAGAGAGAGGGAGAGAGAGAGAGAGAGAGAGAGAGACACGTACTCTCACACACACACATACGGACACACACACGACACTCAACCAGTCTGTGAAACTGTGGCTGCATCAACTTCTGTGATGAGACAGAAATATTGGTCAAAAAAAAATCCAGACAGAAAAAAAGTCAGGTGTTTTTTCAGTGACTGTTCAGTACAGATACAGTAACAGTAGAGGGCAGTGGAGGGCAGTGGAGGTAGAGTATGTAGGAGTTCCATGAACAAACAAGAGAATCATACAATATTAATCCCTGCAGTCGTTTCTAATGAGGGAATAAACAGCACTGCTGCTGAGACAGAGACCTTTGAAAATAAATCCAGTAGGTGGCACTGGTGCCTCCGTTAAACTTTTAACGTAAAGTAAAAAAAGTGAATTTTTTTTAAAAGGTTATTCATTCACTCATTCATAAGTTAGCCAAAAACAGTTAACATTAGCCAAACTAGCCATAGATTTTCCAGTTAATGAGTGAATGTTGACACGGAATTAGTTTAAAATTTAGCCAGTCGTTTAGTTACATTTTAACCAAAACTAGCTAAGCTAGTTAAGACAAAATGTTGACGGTAATTGGGTACTGAAAATTTAGCAGACCAGTCCAGTCTAGTCCAGTCCAGTCCAGTCCAGTCCAGTCCAGTCCAGTCCAGTCCAGTCCAGACTCTGTATTATTTACTGCCTACATATTTAATCAGCGTCTTCTTCTGGATAAAAAATAAAATAATAAATAAAACGTTATTCTTCTGTGTCAGGTTAGAACCTCGCTCCCTTTTCCTCTGTGTCTTTTTACCCTCCCCCTTTTCTCTCGCCCCCTCTTCTATCCCTCCACAATATCTGTCTTACCTCTCCCTCTTGCACCCCCACGGCTCCCCCTTCTCCCCTTCTCCCCCCCCTCAGTTAAAGCCTGGTTCTTTCTGGGCTCAGATAATGAGCCCCTGACTTTGTAGCTCATGTCTCACTGTTTGTCTCTTTTTGGAGTTTGGACTCCCCCTCTTCCCTCCTTCCCACCCCTGTCTCCCTCTCCTCCTCCCTAAAAAGAAGGCTCAGATGTACCTTCTGTAGCCCACGCCTCCGTCAGCAGCATCACCGTGATTTCCTCTGTGATCTCCAGCCCTGACATAACTCACCTTGTTAGAGGGAGAAACAGGGAGCGGTGTGTTTGTGGAACTTTGAACCCATGGATGTCTCTCTGAGGAGCAGTGAGGAGAACACAGACGCACAGCCTGACACCCACGTTCACACAATACAAGACAGGACGGATGAAGGAGTGATGGAGGGGGGAAAAAAAAGAAAAAATCAGATACGTAGCCTCCCTGCTGCTGCTGCTGCTGCTGCTGCTGCTGCTGCTGCTGCTGCTGCTGCCGGGCCTGGCCTGTATGAATGCTGAATGGATGTGCGTGTGTGTGTGTGTCACAGCGTCTCCAGGTGCTGTTTGTCTCCACATCAGTGAGGCGTCACTTCCTCTCTGTAATTGACTCCTAATAACTGTGATGAAAGAATATCTGAGCGCAGACCTTTGGGACTAAATATAGAAATGTAGAAACAGGAAGCCTGACTGACTCCAGAGTGAGCATACAACCAGTTTCTCACTTCTGAAAAGTAGAAGTGATTTATTCTTTAGCTCCTATTAGAGTCAGTGTCTGCGTCCAGGATATTTCTCTTCCTCATCATGAATTATTCTGTCTGAGTGTAAGAGAGAACGTTCAGCCTCCGCAGCACTTTAGTGTCTGTGTGAGAGCTGCGGGAGAAATTTAAATTTAAAGTGTCTGAGTGCAGATCTATCTGTCTGTGTGTGTGTGTGTGTGTCTTTGTCTATGTGTGTGTACGTTTACAGAGCCTCGGAGACTTGAAGACCAGGAAAGTCAAAGGGTGAGGAACCAGGAACCAGGACCCAGGAAGGCACCATGGCTCTGACGTCCCTGCCCTGGTACTGTGCAGCTCTGGTGCTGTTCTACAGTTCTCCCTGGCCTCAGGTTCACACGGCTGTAGCACCGGAAAATGAAGTTCCACTCCGACCCACCGTGTGGATACAAGAGGGAAAGGTGACATCTGTGAACCTGCACAAAGGACGAACTCGCAGGTAGGAAGACTGAGGAGAGGA
>NC_024318.1:4852563-4879545 GCF_000523025.1 Cynoglossus semilaevis
GAAGAAGAAGAAGAAGAAGGAGAAGGATTGAACCTCCAGCTCAGCCCCAGGCTGTGTCTGACAGAATGAGAACAACTAAAAAAGTTGATGGAAAAATGAAACAAAATGAACCAGAGTTTGTCCAACAGTCCAACAGCTGTGAGACACGAGGGCCGACAGGAAACACCGAGACCAGAGTCTGGACCCAGAGGCTGACAGTAACAAACAGCACCTCAGTCTGTCAGAACACGAGGACCAGACACCGATGTAGAGATTCATCACAAACACCAAGCGTCCTTGACAATGACAGTGAGCTAACATCTGCGTGCTAACATCTGTGTGCTAACAGGCACCATCTGCAGCAGCATGGTGAATAATGGCTTTAGTCGGTTTTACAGGAGAACAAATATTTATCAGCAAACAAACACGCGGTAGCATCGCTAATGAAGGAGCGTCAACTTAAATAAACCCACGGTTAGCTGCAGAAAAAAAAAATCCGAGCAACTGCAACGTGTGAGAACTGAGGAACTTTTTCTAGAAACCACCACAGTCCAGTAGCCAAGCAGAAGACTAGCTAAAAGTTAGCCCCAATTTTTCACGGCATTATAAGGTTGATCAAAGTTTAGAAAAAAAAGGAGCAGAAGACTAGCTAAAAGTTAGCCCCATTTTTTCATTATAAGTTCGATGAAATGGTTCCGAAAAACAAAGACTGTTTAATAAAATAAGCAATAATTTAGGCGGGAATATTTGATGGTTAGCCAACATGTGGCTAATAGTTAGCAAGCAGCTGTGAAAAACCCAGAGGATAATTGACAGTTAGCCCAGAAAGCTTAAGGCTAGTCAGGATAACAGCTAAAAGATATCGTAGAGCTTTTAAATAGCTAAATGCTAACCAGAAATATAAAAAAAAGATCGACAAAATGTCTGGAAAAAAAACCCCAAAACTTCAGAGATAGGAGAAATGATGAAGAAGGTGGCCCAGAAAATAACATTAGTCTGAAACATTTTTTAGAACAGATCAAACAGAGGTGAGGATTACTAAAACAAACAGATTAACAGGAAGAGATGTCTCTGGACCATCAGTGACGCCCAGTCATCTGGTCCTCATCATGAACTGACATCATGTGACCGAGCAGCAGGAGGACAGCGTGTGGAGAACATGTCCAAACAGCTGCAGCGTTCAAACTGCCAAGGCTTTTGGAGAGAAAATGATAAACAGGCTACAGTATCTGAGCATCATCTGACAAACTGCAGCTCCGTCTGCACTGGGAGATATCCGTCGTGTTCATCCATCAGCTGGCAGTCGAACAGAGAGAGGGCTTCTATCTGGGTGACGTTCCTCTGGGATAGATCCGACGTCTTATATCAATTCATCTTTTCATTTTCTTTTTTTTTTTTATCTGACCACACAGGCTCTACTTCACACTGAGGAAGAAATCTCCAGGCCTGTCAGTGAGCGTCAGCCCCTGTGATCAAGCCATCGACTGGAGTCTGGCCGCACGCACCCTGAAGGACAAACCCTTCAAGAGTCTGCAGTGTGAGTGGACTTCGTAAAACAACACATCTGTCTGCAGTGTGAGTGGACTTCGTAAAAGAACACGTCTGTCTGTCTCAGAAATCTCACAAAAAGTCTGTTTAAAGAAATATAATAATCTTCTAGTTTAAATGACCTCATAATTGACTAAAATCTCGGCCTGTTTAGTTGAAAACAATGCTGATATACTGGCAGGAGTTGAAGAAAGACACTCACAAAGATCTTCAACAGCTCAGATTTTTTTTTTCAGTTTTAACAGCCATCTGCTGCCACTTAGCAGTAGAGGATTTAATTGCTCTGCCTGTCACGCATTGACAAACAAAGAAAAAATGTTTGGAATAAATAAATTGCATCAACAGCATTTGTTGATCGCTCCACAAAACACACTGTTGGGAACAACACAATTACTCAAAAAAGCTGATTTTCTTTATCATCTTTCAGGTCGTACTGTGTAGAAATGACCAGATTTCTACTATAAACTGACCTTCAGCTTCAGCTTTTTTCTTCCCTTTGATTGAGAGCTTTTTTGGTAAACTTTAGCACTTTGACTTTTCAGACTTTGTAAAAGTTAACTGTCTTATTTTACTGTGTCGTTAAAAAAATCTTTCATGGGAATATCAACGGTGATTTTAAACATTTCAAGGTCATTTCGCCCCGAGCCAAGACTAATCTCTCACCCTGGTGTAATCATTCCATGTCAGACGTGAAGCTAAAACTCTTTATAAAGAAGAGTCGTAAGGTTTGGCCTTTTTCTTTACGACCGCAGCTTTGACACCGGTCCGCAGTGATGGAGTCTGAACTGTTGGAGGAAAACTTTTCTATCATTAGTTTGTCCCCGACTGAAGTTAAAAACACTGGTGAAAACACTAAAAATGTTTATTATAAATGTATTAACTGCTGTTTTTGTTCAAATAAATAGGATTTATTCTTCTGAAGATCAACCATTTATGATTTTTACCTATTCTACAATTTCCCAACAGGGAGCTCCAAAAAGAGCGTGCCTGAAGTGTGGTGGCACGGTCCTGGCTCGGAGGAGAAACTATACAGCTTCACTGGCATCACTGAGGACACCTACAGGGGTCCTTCCTACCCACAGGCCTCAGTCTACATCCTGAGGCTGCGCTCTAAACTGCACAACACCAGAGCGACGGTGTCCTTCCACGAAGGTCTGGGACCGTCAGGAACCTTCCCTCTGCTCCCAGCCGACCCTCGCGTTCACACTTTAGGAGTAGGAATGACCAGCGTCACCCTCAGCTGGGCCCCCAGCGCCTCGATCACCAACCTCCACCAATCACAGAAGAGTTACTATTACTGCGTCCTCGTCAACCCTGAACAAAACTTCCCCAGTCTTTGTGCTGCTCAGGAGAACAAGAAATCGGAGAAAAGACAAAAACTGGACAAGAAGCAGAAGAAAAAGAGGAAAGTGACGGAGTGGCCCATCGTGAAGGAGCCGTGGTGGCAGCAGGAGGACGACTCTTATCCAAAAGACCAACCTTCTTCTCTGGCTGATGAACTGAGTGATCCCCAGTGCGTCTGCCGGGGAACGGAAAGCGTTTGCACCATCTCGGAACTTCTCCCTGACACCCAGTATTACTTTGACGTCTTTGTGATGGACAGGCTGAACGGAACAAGCTCAGCGTACAAGGGCACATTTGCTCGGACACACGAAGAGGCTAACCCTGCGATCGGCACGCTCAAAGAAGGAGAGCTGAGATGGGTGACCTTCAAAGACGCGGGGTCCACCTCTGAGCAGTTCTTCACTTTTCGTCCTCGGGGTTGGCAGCAGAGTGGTCTCCTCACCCTGCAGAGCTGCAGTGAAGAAGAGAAAGTCCAGGTCACTGTGTCCAGCAAGAGTCGGGTTTTGACGTCTCAGAATGTGGGAGTGGAAGTTGTTCACATTTGGCTCCATGGAAGTTCGTCGTACCTCGTCCACCTACGGAGAGAAGGGACTATCTCCAAAGGTTCTACCACCACGGACTTGGCTCGTCCTGGAGGTCTGACAGCTTCAGTTAAAATGCAGAGCTCCTCAGCCTACCATCGCAAAGGAATCCCATCTCTGCCTTCCACCTTACAGATAAAGTCCTTCAACCGGTTGCGGAGCTGCAACAGTGTGACTCTGGCCTGGATGGGCACAGAAGAAAGAAGCCTGTTCTGCGTGTACAGCAGGAAGGTGGGAAACGGAGAAGCTGGGGATGGAGATGCTTCAGCCCTGAATGCACCCTGCCTGGGGCCAGAGTCCCGCCCTGACACAGAAAGAGTTCTCTGTAAGTACTTTCAGGAGCTGAATCCTCACCGGGCCGTCACCACAGCTGTGATTGGAGGCCTGGAGCCAGGGATGGCCTATGTGTTTGATGTCTATCTAATGAGACGCTGGGGGATCCCTATCAAATATGCCAGCAAGGTGGTGAAGACCAGGAAGGAATGTTGAGCTACTGCCCCCTGCAGGAGGGCCAAAGATTGTCCCGATATGCCGGGGACACGCTGACCATGATAACGAAGCCATCCGATCATTGTGGAGAGACTGACGCCATGGAGGAGAACTCTCCTGGGACTGAAATCCCATTGGCAGAATTTCTGCAGGTGGATGGAAAGCAAACATGGAGACCCTGTACACCAGCAAAACCTTCATAACATTTACAACACAACTCTTGTCGTGCTGTTGTCGTCATCTTTGAATTTTCTCATTGTTGGACTTTGATGTGCCAGTTGTTCCAGTATTTATTATGTTTGTGAGGACGAAGGACAGACAGAGGTTTGTGTTGATGGAAAGTCACCACAAAAACAACAACAACAACAACAACAACAACAAGAGACCTTGCCAAACATGCAGCAGAAACAGATGGGGCAATAATTGGACAACATCTGAGACTGGGGGGGGGGGGGGGGTAATGGGGGGGGGCAGTGTATATCTTCAGTGCTGCATAATGTACAGGCTCATAAACACAGATGAGTGAAAACTACAGATGCTTAGTTCAAAGTCAGTGTGGATCTTTGTGTACTGCTTTCGCATGGAGCAGTAAAAAAAAAATACTTGGTGACTTGACTCATTGTCTTTGATGTATTCCTGTGCAGCTTCAAATGCACCAATAAATACTGAGGTATCTGTGTCATCGTGACTTTGTCTGGTTGTAAAAAAAAATTTAAAAATGCAGGCAGACCGACTTTTTAAAAGACACAGGGAAGTGAAAAAGTCCTCGGCCAATCACTGATCCTAATCATGTAAATGTATATAAATAAACTTCAGTTTTACCAACTATATGTATGCATAACAAATATGTCTGACTGACTTTTAGTACAATTAAATGCAATCCACTCAGTCACGAACACTTTGACGATTTAAAGACGAAAGGTAAGGACATTTATATATTTTTTTACTCTTTACACCGGTTGCCTGCAATTACTTTTCATAATCCAGTAGATGTCACTATTAAACGATTTACCAACAGCGTCAACACAGTCAAAACACACTTCTTCTCTACTCTTTTATATAGACAGTAATACTTCCTTTACACCAAAATCAACACAAAAATTCCATAATTTTTGCTTCTAAATTTTTAAACTAAACGCAATTATCTCAAAGGACTGTGACAGCACCACATCAAAGGTCAAATGACATTTGTTACACCTTTATTGAACGTCAAATCTAACACGAATTAAACAAAGTCGAATCAAGTAAAGGTTGAATAAAGATATATAAATCTAATATACTATTTATAATTATAATACATTATTTATTGTATCAAAGCAACAGGTTTTCCGTAAATATAAAAAAAAAGAAAAAAAGAAGCTATACTCCATTCCCTACGTATCTGACGGCTACGTCATCCGCATCCAATCAGGTGGCACGTTGCTAGTTACGCAATCACGTTTTCCTACGTACGACTGTGTCTGACAGTGCAGGGCGCCAAATCAACATAGCTAATACGAAACAGTGGAAAATATCCCTCATCTAAACGTGTCTGTGTTCGTGGATTAGAGACTTCAGCCGTGAATTACTCACCAGAGAACAGTGCAGTCCATCTCCTCGAGCTGACGTCACATTCCCAGCCGCCTTCAGAATGGGTTTAATCGAGCGGTGCCAGGAGCTTTTCAGGACCTCCAACCTGTACGATGTGCTCGGATCCACCAAGTCTGCGACCGAGGCAGAGCTGCGGAAGAGCTACTACAAAATGTCCCTGAAAGTCCACCCGGACCGAGCTCCTGAAGATCCGCTGGCCACGGAGAAGTTCCAGGTGAGCGGACAGGACGGGCCTGCGAAGTACTGCTAACAGCTAACACCTGCAAACTCCTCATCACTAGCGGTGGACATACGTATTCCTCTGTATATATATCTCCACGAATTGTAAATGACTTTCACACAGTGTAGTTTTTTGTTATTCGTTGTTCTATTTCTTCAGCTGGAAAAGCTGGTAACATGTTGTTGTTGTTGTAGTTGAAACAGGCCGAGAAACACTAGAAGTTTCTCGACCTGAGACTCGGACCAACTGATGAATACATGTTACGGACAGTGATGTACGTTGTTACCTATACCTCAACTTCAAGCTCCGGAAGTAAACCGGAAATGACTGAACTATTTCCGGAAATAGATTTTAACTAAACATATCATCTCGTTTATTAAGTTAATTGTCATTGTAATTGTTGAAGTTAATAAAATAAAATCCTTCTCCTCTGTAGGTTTTGGGGAAACTTTACGCCGTGCTGAGCGATAAGGAGCAGAGAGCGGTTTATGACGAGCAGGGAGTCGTTGACGAAGAGGCCGACGGCCTGGACCAGGACCGCTGCTGGGCTGACTACTGGAGACTGCTGTTCCCTGAGGTACTGAAACACCTTGGTCAGTCAAGGTGATGCTGGGAATTTTGTAGAGGATCACTGGACGAAATGAGGTTGTGAAGGCATCAGGATGAAAAATTGAATTTTCCTTTACTTGACCATTCCTTTCCCTGTGTGTGTCCGTACTCAGATTACTGTGAAGGACATCCTGGCCTTTGAGGAGAAGTACAAGGGCTCTGACGAGGAGAGGCAGGACCTGCTGCGGCTGTACGTCACACACGAGGGAGACATGGACCTTATCGCGTTGTGGTTGATGTGCTTCACCCAGGATGATGAGCCCAGGATCAGAGGCATCATCCAGGACGCCATCCAGAACGGCGACGTGGAGGCTTTCCCAGCGTTCACCCAGGAGAGCGAGAAGAAGAAGAAATCGCGGAGGAAGAGGGTGAGAAATGTTTGACATTAGTACCAGCACCTTACATTTGGAGCCCCCAGCCCCTGAACCTTTTGTTGTTTCCTGTGACCCTGTAGGCTGACAGAGAGCGCCAGGAAGCAGAAGAACTGCAGAGAGAGCTGGGTCTGGATGATCAGGACGATAGTCTGGAGATGATGATCAAGGTACCAGATGCTGATAATCTCAGGTGATGGTATTATTTTTTAAATACCTATCACTAAATAATAACTTGTTGTTTTGCAGAAAAATCAGAGGTCAAGACAGCAGAATCTCAACGGTTTTCTGTCCGACCTGGAAGCCAAATACTGCAAAAAGAGTGGCAAATCTCAAAGAGGGAAAAAAGGCAAGAAGTGAGGACAGTCTGAGCAGAGATAATGTAAATATAGACAATAGACAGTGATTGGTTTCAGTTGAGATGTTCAAAAGTTGTTTCCTCTTTCCACATATTTACACTTACCAAACTGTTAAACATCGACTGGTTTGTATTTTTAGTTTTTGTGTTAATAAAGTACTTGTATAAATGTGTTGATTGTTGTTGATTCTAAAAGAAAATAAACATATGTATATGTAAATATATATATAATTTCTGTACATTGTATTATATTTATATATGATATATTTATATATATACATTTGTCTAAATATAAACATGTATATTTATATTTACACATGCATATACAGTATACTTGAACTGATCAATATTTTTATTCAACATATATAAACATATCAACATAAATATATATAAATTAATGTGTGTATATGCATATATACATATAGACATATCTACACAGGCATATATAATGTAATTGATCAATAATATTTATTATATTTTATATTCAACATAGCAGAATAGAACCCTGAGACCCCCACCCCCATCAGGATTTCATAATAAGCTCAGCTTAAAGTTGTCGGTATGTAATAAATGTTGCCGTCACACTTGGCCATATTTAGGAAAGAATGTTTTATGAAACTTCTATCAAATATCTTTTTTTTTTTTTGTACAGACGTACGAGTTAATTCTCCTGTTTATTTACAAACGTGAACCTGTGGCCTCTGTTTTTGATTTGATGTTTACATCAACAGAACACTGTTCCTCCCGGTCACTGTGTGCAGTGACCCGTGTCCAGGATGGTCGAACAGAGATACAGTACCAAAGTTTGTTTTTTGTCCCTGTGTGTGAAGGATGTGTTTTTCCCTGCTGTCACTCACACCGGTACAATGTCACACCGCCGACAGAAACATACAGAACATCCACCTATAAATAGATTATATTTACACCACCACGTCGCCCATCGTCCTTGTGTGCTCCCGGTGCTGTGTGTGAAGTTTGTGTCCAGTTCATTTTGGGTTTGGCAGCCACTTGAAGCCATTTTGTGGAAATACAAAAGGCTTCTGACAAAAAAAAAACAGCATAAACTGAAAAATAATATGCTACTGCAGCGAGAGCAACAAAAAAACTGTTCAGTGGGCACAGATGCTGTGGATCTCAGAGATACATGGCTTAATGGTGTGGAGGTCAAAGGTCAGACTACAGGCCTGGTCTGCTGGCTCTGGATGAGATGCCTCCGCGGGTGTAAGATCGAGGTGGGACAGAGACGGGAACCGGAGGAGCTGTGAGGAAAGACGGCTTCAGTTAGAACATCTTCACACGGGTCACTGTGGCTGAAGGAGACCGTCTGCTTTGACCTTTCTGACCTGAAACAGCGGCCTGTGGATCTGGTCCCTCTTCATCCTTGATGGTCAGATGCCCCAAAGGATGATGGGAAAACGTGTCCAAGAAAGACGAGCTGCTGATGCCCAGACTGACACCAGTCACACCGATGCCCAGGGAGTCTGGGGGAAAAAAAATACAGTGATAGAAACTCTAGAAGGGTCAAAGGTCAACATGTCCCTTTTTTTAGTTCTTTGAATGAAATCACATTTATCGATTAAAGTCCAACTTCTGACCTGTTCCCACTGAGGCTCTTCCTGGTCGACCCTGACTGATGTTGTCCAATACGGTGTAGGAAC
This sequence comes from Cynoglossus semilaevis, assembly GCF_000523025.1. Classification (NCBI taxonomy): domain Eukaryota; kingdom Metazoa; phylum Chordata; class Actinopteri; order Pleuronectiformes; family Cynoglossidae; genus Cynoglossus; species Cynoglossus semilaevis. Next base: position 4,861,311 of record NC_024318.1, read on the forward strand.
GACGGTACGGAGTGTCCGACTGACAGGAGACACAGAAGTCGGACATGGTGTTAGAACAGAACTCATCAGGACATCACGACTGTGACAGGACACCGAGTCTCACCCTGTATGTGTGAGTGGTGTTTGGACGGGAGAAGACGTCCATCAGCAGGTGGCGCTCTCTCTGCACTGAAGCTCCAGCTTCATCATTGACAGCACTGTCTGTACGACTGGACGCACCTTTATGACGCTGATGGATCTGAGAAAAAAATTTAAAAAATGTATTTCTACAGTGCACAGGCAGGGGTCGCTGTCAAGCAGAAATACTGAGTTTGAACTGTTTTTTTTGTTGTTGGTGTGTCAGGATTTTGAGGGTGTACCTGTGCAGGTTTGGACTGCTGCCCTGAGTGAGACGATTCTGCCTCTCCTGTACTGATGGGGGGGAGGAGTGTGTTCCTGCTCAGAGGTAACAGTGGAGACGAGAGGCGGTCACTGGCTGTGGCTCTGATGGACAAGAGACGAACAGACAGAGGAAACACAAAATGGACATGTGTTCATCATGTCAGCGACAAAACTAACTTGGGGATTTTTGATGATTGAAGTAGAAACAATAAAATAAGAAATCATAAATGTTTGAAACTCACAGACGTGTCCCACGGACCACCTCATCCATGGTTCCCGCTGTGCTGGACTGACTCAGGCTGGGGACCAGCGGCAGGAGAGTGCGTGGTGGGGGGTTTCTGCGTCGAGCCGACTGCGTTGGGCGACCAATGGAGGAGGAGCTCAGCTCCGGGTTCCTACGAGGACGAGGTTTATTGGAGGAGACGGCGCTGGAGCCTGGTCTGTGAGAGGGTCGCTCCTCTGGTTCTCTATATATAAATATATGTATATTTGTATACATACAGTATATAATTATATGCGCACATGCAAATATGTGTATATACAATATATGTGTGCCCATATATTTGCACATATATACATAAATACATTTTAGTAATATATTGTGTATATATATACATATATGCGCACATGCTTATATGTATATATAGACATATATGTATGCATATATTTGAAAATATATATACATTTACTTTTCCTAATACATAAATATACACATATATACGTATATATATATGTGCACATATATTGGCTCATACATACATTTTTTTATACACACATATCTATATGTGCATATATATTATTTTTATATTTTTTCTCAGAGATAAATTCTGTTTATAAGAACAAACGTGAGTTCATACTGGTTTCTTTCCAGAGCTCCCAGGTTCCTCTGCTGCAGGGGGATACTGTGGATCACAATGAGGTCGTTCAGGTTGTGTTGGATCGTACCTGCTCCTCCTGGAAGTCTTCCAGGCTGGACAACGGTGTGACATGAGGGGGAGAAGGTCAGGGGACAAGAGGAAGACAGTGGGGGGGTTAGAGATGAAGGTTTTTTAAAAAACAGGGTTAGGAGAAAAAAAAAAGAGACAAAACATCACGTTATTAACAACCACAGCTTGGTTAGTTTGTTCACAGTATTTACAGCAACATCTCCATCAAATTGTTATTGACATGCAGTTAACGTCAGGACGAACCAACAATCTTCTATTCTAGAGCAGAGTTACAATCACATCACTGACAACAAAACTGAAAGGAAACTAAAAAAAAAAAACATTCCAACATTCTCACTACAAAAGAAAGGGAAAAAAAAAAGCTAACTGAAGCTAACTGAAGCTAACTGATGCTAACTCAAGCTAACCGAAGCAGTTTGTGTTAAACAGCTCGGAGGCGTCTGTGTTAATCAACAGGCACAAGCAGAGTTAGTCTAGAGATGAAGACAAGGAGCGACCATGGGTGGCATGGATACAACACGCCGCCATTTTGGTTCCGGTGAGGGGGGGGTTACATACAGTGGGCGGTCTTTTCTGCTTTTTGGATTTCCGTCTGGACTTGTGCTTTGCGCCGCGTGACTTTGTGTTCTTTAAGTGGGGGGAAAAAAAGTAAGGTTTGACCCAAAGAGGAACAAATGAAGAAGAATCAGATGGGAAAAGATAAGAAGGAAAAGTCAAGATAACAAAAGGAAAGAAGAACAAGAAGAAACAGAGAAGGAAAAAACAGAGACAGGTTAATGATCTGACACTCAAGTGAGGCTGGGGTTGGGGGTTGGGGGGGGCAAATGTGAATTAAACAGATGAACCTGAACAACTGTTCTCTCCACAGAACTCAGGGAAAGATCTTAACCTATACACAATATATATGTACTCTGTATTTATATATGTGTGTGTGTACTGTATTATATATGTGCACATATATAGATTTATATATAGTAGTGTATATCAAGCGAGAGAGAGTGATAGAGAAATAGAGAGAGAAAGGTACACATAAAAATATAAACTTTTATGCACCAGTTTGGCGCCCCCCCCATTAAAACTGTCACCCGCCCCCCTCCCCCTACACACCCAGCTACTCTTATCCGGTGGAGCTCTCACCTGGAGCTGCAGCCCAGCCGTGAGGGGCGGCACCCTGCTGTGGCCCAGTTTAGGCAGCATCGTTGGCAGCGTGGACAGCAGCATGAACGGATTCTGGGGGTCTTGCTGCACAGGGCTCAGATTTCCAGAGAGTTTGTTGTCACCTGTCAATCAAACGTGCACGGTCACTCTATTGTCCAAAAGACGAGCGTTATTTTTTTGACAGACATGAAGTGACGCTCGGGTTTTTACTGGAGGTGCAGTATTCCCACTGCCGCTGGACCAACTCCTTCATCCAGCCCACCAGGTGGCGCCACACGTCATCAAACAGCAGGTCCAGAACCGCCTGGTGGCGGCAGCGGTACGGAGACACGGGAGGCAGAGAGTGGTGTTTCCAACCTGACTCGGACCAATCCTGGGCCCAGTCTTCTTCTCTGGTGAAAAGCAGCACCAGACCTGATCAGACTTCGACAGAACAGTAACATGGAGGTGGTTGTCATAATGTTGGGGGCTTGACTTACAAACCCCTGCTGTCAAACGCCAGGTATTCCTCCATCAGACCCTCCACCTCTATCACCCTGGGTTTGAACTGACTGCTGGATGAACTGGAGGAGACAGGAGCTCCGTCCAGGTCTGCAGAGGAGGAAGAGGAGGTGACCAGAGCCGCCCTCCGGCCCTGGACATTCAACCTTCACAGCAAGAACACACACACACGGTGGAGAACGTTATAAAGACTCCTCACAGACAGGAGCTCTCAACTGTACCCTACACAGCACCACCTATCTCTTGGATACAGATACAGTATAACGTAAATTCTTATTTATTTTGTGCTGTGTGTTTGAAATGTCTTAGTTGGTGGTAAAAGAGATGACACTGCTTAAAAAAATGTTCTGGTCTAGAATTCTGCATCAGGTGAATTTAGAGGCCAGAGAATCTAGGTCACAAAACCACAGAGTCAGCCAAGACCTGTCTATAATTGATGCAGTGGCACCAGTCATCAGGACAGAGAGCAAACCAGCACAGAGTCAGAGTGGATTAATCATGATTAATTGTTAATAACATTGTGGTCACATTTCTGTTTATTCTACTACTGGACAAACACTCCCTGTGTTTTGATCTCCTCTAAAATGTCAGGCCTTCTGAGCCACAAACGTCCCTCTGATTGGCTCTTGCCCCTTACTTTGACACCTGTCCATATTCATCTGTACCAGATTTTTTTTGGCCTCATTTTCACTTTTGAACAAAGATCGAGTCTCTAATAAAACCTGAGTCCAGTCAGTTGGGGTCAGTCGGGTTCAGACTCACTCTGCTCCACCTCTGCTGTCTTTTTCCTGGATCTTCACCACGCTCTCCTTACTTCCTGAGAGGCTGCTGGACGAGTCTCCTTTCCCTGAGGTAGCGTACCACTGGAAGCCCTCATCACTGGGATCCACCAGTTGAGTCCCCAGGATCCTAGGTGTGATGAACACACACACACACTCACAGATTTGTCTCCTACCAAACAACTTTACAAAGTCATCAGAGGAAAGTCTCGTTACCTCAGGTGTGGGAAACGCGTGGCCCACTGCTGACACTCCTCCTGAAGCCCCGGGAGAATCCCGCCGCCGCTGCCTTTGCCTTCATACAGCTCTTTGTCGATCTCCTCAAACATCTGCTGCACCTGACGAGATGCCGCCTTGTCAAACTCCTGAGGAACGAACATCAGAAGAGACAGGCGGGCGGGGAAGTGAACCGTTGTTCTGTTCTCTGAGTCCAGACTCAAGAGAGACTGAAAAAACGAATGCGTTTCTTCAACCGTTTCCAGCTCAAAACACTGTGTGATTAAACCATGTTTTATATTTAGTAAGATGGGATGAGAGGACACCGAGTGCTGGAAAAGTTTTGAAGGACAAGGACAGAAAGTTGGCGTTTCCTGATCAGAAATCCGTTGAGATTTGAATTAAATGGGACTCGTTTTGTAAACATCCGTCCATAATCTATTAGATTTGAATTAAATGGGACTCGTTTTGCAAACATCCGTCAAGAAATTCTGCAGCAGAACCCTGAGTCATTTGGAGACAAAAATTTGAGTGGATCCTTCAGACAGATGTGACAAAATTTCAACTGGTTATTTTATAAATAGTAGCTGTGTTCAATTGTCACGAGTGTGGACTGTGCCCTCCTGTGGCCATAGATGATATGGCATACAGTGGACTTCCTAGATACGAGTTTAATCAGTTCTACAACAGCACTCGTATCTAGATCAAATTTACTACATTAAAAATAACTAAAAACCAATTCATTCGTTACAGCCTCCCAGAAATATACTATTACCCCATCTTAACATCAAAAACATAGATATAAACAATATATTAATAATACAAAATAATAATAATTAAGAAAACATTTTATATTACATTTTATATATAGCGAGGGACAGTGAGCAAGACAGCATCAGAAAGAGTGGGAGAGAGAGATAGAGAGAGAAAGAAAATGATGAGAGAGAGAGAGAGCGAGATAGAGAGAAAGAAAATGACCAAGCGAGGGACAGTGAGCGAGACACTAATTGTAGAAGGATTATATTTTTTATTTTTATTTTATACAAAAACTAAAAGTTAATCTTCATCACTACTATATCATCAGCATCACTATTTCATCATCATCATCATCGTCGTCAACAGTCTGATCTGAGTCATCCATTATCTTTATCTTAAGGGGGGTAACGTCTTCTTCGTCACTGTCCTTCCTTTTCTCCCCCACCCTAACGCCCTCATCCCCCTCCTCTTGAGACGGGCTCTCTCTGAAGTAGGCATTCATGGTCATTTGTTTGTTCCTACTTTGGAAAATGTTCCTGAAGTAGGAAACGCACGTATCGTTAAACAGAGAGACAGCACGCCCCACAGAGGCCGTCTGAGGGTGTTTCGTCTCCACAAAATTTGCTACGTGCTGCCAGTGGTCCAGGAATTCCTTCAACGCCTTGGTAGTGATGCTCTTCTCCTCCTCCTCCTGCAGTTTTATGTTTGTTGAAGGAGTGGCCATCTCGCCTAGCCGCTCCATATGGGTGATTTTCTCCATGTTGATCTCCTCTGAACGCTCCTCCGCAAGCTCGTTAAGATCAGCACCGGTAACATCGATGTCCACAGATGAGCCGAGGCTGACTATCTCCTCAGCAACTTCGTCCTCACTCTCAAACCTTTCAAAGTCGCAGTTCACCAATTTTGCAAAGGTCGTGACAAACGCGGCAGCTGCTTTGGCATCAGAGCTCACTCCGTCCCCATGTCGTATGACTGAATAGATGCCGGTCCTCTTCCTAAATTTATCAAACCACCCATAGCTGGCCTTGAATTGTTCAGCGGCTGGGGTGTTCGAGGATGTCGATGGGGCGTCCTGCGCCAGGTCACTGTAGATAGCGCGGGCCTTCTCACAAATTATTGCCTTAGTTATGGCGCCACCTGCCAGATGCTTTTCACGGATCCATATAAGCAAAAGTCTTTCCATCTCGTTAATGACTGGAGATCGCCGTTTTGATAAAATAGAAACGCCCTTAGCGGGTGTTAGACCTTTAAGGGCCTCCTTCTGCTTAAGGATAGTACAGATGGTTGACGCACTGCGGTCGTACATCTTGCAGAGATCTTTAACCCGTGCACCATTATCGTGTTTTTGAACAATTTCCACCTTAATTTCAAGGGGAATGGGCTTTTTCTTCCTTAAACTAGCTCCAGGGTTTAACTTCTTGGGACCCATGATGATTTGCACTAACGGTTCAGAGAGAGTACATAACTCGACGAAGATTGCTGAGAGAGTGAGACAGAGGACGGAGGTGACCTGGGATCAGGCAGGAAAGCGTGGATACAAGCGAAACCCTGCCTTAACCTGTATGTGGGGGGTTTTCAAATTCTGGTGGAAAAATGGAGCTGGGTCAGGCACTCGTAACTAGATATTCCCACGTATCAGGAGCAAAATCTTGCAATAGTTGCAGACTCGTAACATGGAATTTTCTGGGAAGTTTCGGGAAACGCGTATCTAGGGTGTACACTGTATATTTTGTTCACATATAAGTCGCACCACCAGCGACACTGCATAAAAAAGATGAAATCATAGTCCAGAAAATCCAGTCAATAATAACTGTGTGCCAGTCTGTGATTTGCTCAACGGTGACAACTGCTGGTCAACTTAAACGCATCAGACAAAGACTGGTGTCGTCACTTCACTTACATCGTAGCCCCAGGAGAAAACTGAGCTCCTCTCTGTAGAAAGTCCAGTCCCTGAGGAGCTGTGGAAACCTGACCAGGACTGAGCCGAGTCCACGGAGATGACGGTCAGACAGTCAGAGTGGCCCGAGGTGGCAGACGCCTCCGAGCTAAGACACAGGAACAAAGAGTCATGGAGGGAGAGTAAAGTCTCTGTTGAGCCATAACACAGGATTTGTTCAGGGGCTGTATCTACCCCTTGCCCCCCGGCCATAACACAGGATTTGTTCAGGGGCTATATCTACCCCACCCTCACCCCCCAGACTGGGTTTCAAAGTGGAAAGTAAATGTCAAATGTCAGAGTACTAGAATATTCTAACAGCCGGCCTCATTACCTATTCTTTTAATTGTACATCTGAAGAAGGAAATATGATATCAATTAATCACCGGCCTGTGAGTGTTATGTGTCACACACTGGGCACACTGAGAGTCAGTGCTTCACATGACAAGGTGGAACTACAGCAACCACAGGCAGCACTTAGCATTAACTCTGGTCTCTGTCTGTGAAGACAACACTGGTCTGGACGTCTCTGAGCAAAAATAAACACTGCGCTCATCCTCAGGTACCTGTTGTGAGTGGAAAGAGCTTCCTGGAGGTCGTGGAGGTAGTGCTGGGGGGTTTGGTTATCATCTGCCTCCTCTGGAAGAGGATGGTGGTCGAGACTACTCCGAGACAAGCCACGTCTGAGGAGAAATTTGACCAAAAAAAAAAAGAAGATGGCTGAACAACAAGCAGAATTTATCCTTAATAAAAGTACAGAGATTAATTAGAATAACAGATCTGAGATAATATCAACTCTATACTAATCAATAAATTAAAAACTACAATTTGTGGCTCCACAAAGAACTAGCAACACTAAGCTAAAGCTTTTGCAACGTATAGCTATGAACAAACATTCAATGATTTTACAATACCAGTCAATTTGGATAATAAGATTTTTTTATTTTTTGGCTGTCTTAGACCTCGAGAAAACCAGGTCACTGATATACAGCTGTTTTCATACTCACATCTCAAGTTTGTGTGACACTGCTCTCCTGTTGTACCGGGAAATCATCCTCCCTCGTCTCTGCTTTATGAACTCACACCCTCGTCTCTCATTCTCCCGTCCTCCTCCTCCTCCTCCTCCAGGACTCGCTGGAAACAGTGTGAGGAGGAGACTGGCATTTCTTTTAGTCCGAAAATACAAGCACCCGGTGCAGCCAGACCAAGCTGAACATGGATCGGGCCAGTGAAGCTAACGCTGCTTCTTATCTGCAGGAGGAAGTTACGTGTGGCTTACGCTTGGGTTACAGAGAGCGACGGATATAAACAATAGCACGAAGGCATAACCATCACTATATCAATGCGCAAAATGCCTCACTATGTCAGCATTTTGAATTTTATATCGATACCATACAAAATATAAAATATAAGGTATTTTTGCTAACTACCGTCACCTCGGAGGATATTTTCCTGCTGCTATCAGTGCCAACAACATGGCTACCATGGAGACACGGCTTCGCTGTCGCGGTGTCTCACGGGAAAATGATTTCCTCATAACACTCGTTAGCCTCATAGTCACGTCGTTGACTCACTACGACTCCCAGAGTGCATTGGGTCCGGAATAGCGGGAAGACGATCTCTAATCACGTAAATATTTTTAATAAACAAAAACGTTTTAATACCACGAATAAGTAATGTATTTTTAGGCTATAATGTTTTATTTAGTAAAAAATAAGTAAACTGTGTGTAACGAAAAAAAATCAAAAAAAATTTAGAGAGTAGGAACCTTTGTTGGTGCAGTGTCGGAGTGAGTCGAGTTAAATTTGCTGTGGGACCCAAACAGTGACAAGCGTGACAGCAACGTACATGGATAGTAGAAGTTTCATTATTTTAATATAAAAAGATTTAAGCCATCACAAGGTAGGAGTTCGTCAGCAAATTATTTCATAATACTATAAGAGTGGACTTTTAGTTTAAAAGACAGACACGTTCGTAATCTTCACTTGAAAAATATCTCTTAGTCTATAAATATCACATTGTACCATCTCTCCTTTTCTTCATCGGTTCTCTCTGTAGAATGGAAACCCTGCAGAGAAGAGTGATCAGTGAGGATACGGTTCAGTACAAACTGTTCCTGGTCCAAACAGACGATCCATCGTCACAGCAGACAGAGGAACATCTCACACAACTAGCGGAGCAGATTTTAGCAAACGTTGCTCCGCTTTTGATTCAATTCATTTGGCAGAATCAGCCATTTAACCTCAGATATCACTCGGAGAAAGGTACTGTTAAATTCGTAAAGGCAGGTTGGTTCTATTGTTTACGTGATACTTTGCGCTGACAGCCTTTGTGGAATTGAATCGACAGGGGGCGTCCCTGCTCACATTGGAGGCAGCACTCAGTTTGGGGATAACGTGGAGGACGAGTGGTTTATTGTTTACCTACTGCAGCAAATCACGGAGAACTTCCCCCAGCTCGCAGCCAGGTGGAGTCATTTTTCACCTTATTATAAAGTAATCCCACAGTTCAGTAGAATTATAATCAATGGTCTGTTTTTGACATTTGTACAGAGTTGAGGACAATGACGGTGAGTTTCTTCTGATCGAAGCCGCAGATTATCTCCCCAAGTGGTTGAATCCTGACACCAGCGAAAACAGGGTGAGAAATCAGCAACCACCTTTGTACATTTAACCAAGGAAAGATTTTGGTTGACAAATGAAATTTAAATTCTTGAGAATTATTTTCTCTCCTTTGCAGGTGTTTTTCTATCAGGGAGAATTACACATCCTTCCTTGTCCGTCCAAATCCAGTCCACTGGGAATTGCCAAGGATGTGGTACCCAGTGTGGCACAGGCTCTGTCGTTGCTCTACACCCAGCCTGACGCCTGCAGAGCAAGTCCAAAAATAACTGCTGCTGTGAAGAAACGATTAGAAGGGTAAACAGAAAAACATGTCCAAAACCATGTCTTAGACCAGTCAGAGTTGTTATTAAAATTAAAATAACAAACTTCATTATCTTTTGTTGGTAGGTATCCAGAGAAGATTGGAACCAATCTCCATCGTGCTCATTGCTTCGTACCTGCGGGCGTCGCTCAGGTGTTGACACTAAGACCAGACCTGGTCGCTCCTGCAGTGTCAGCCTTTTATCTGCGGGATCCAGTAGATCTACAGGCGTGCCGGAGCTTCAGGACGTTCCCTCCTGACACGCGGGTCTTGACCTCGGTAAATATGGGACAGTAGCTGAGCAGACGGAACAGAGTGTGACGTTCATTGACGTTCTACATTGTTCTTATCTTCTCCGTGTCTCTGTCCTCACTCTACACCCTCAGGTGACGTTCACCCGCTGCCTGTACGCTCAGCTGCAGCAGCAACACTTCAGCCCCGACCGGAGGAGTGGCTTCTCTCTGCCTCCGAGTTCCCATCCTCAGTACAAAGCTCACGAGCTGGGAATGAAACTGGTTCAGTATTTGTTTCTTATTAGACGGACAATAATGAGAATTAAATAAGAAGTAAACCTTTTCTTTTCTTTTTTTTAAACCTTTTGGTTTATTAAATAAGAAGTAAACCTTTTCTTTTTTTTAAACCTTTTGGTTCCTGTTTTTCTCCCTGCTCTGACCTCAGGCCCATGGCTTTGAGATTCTGTGTTCTAAATGCAGACTGCCGTCGTCTGAGCCCGACGCCCCCGTCAGCTGTAACCCTCAGTGGAAAGGATTCCTGGGCAGTCTGAAGAGCAACGGCTACTTCAGGGTGAGTCGGGGAGAGAGGGTGCTGAGGCCACATGGAGGATTTTACAAAGATCCAAATATAAGAACAAAAAAAGCAAAAAGTTGTCAGAACAAAGTTGTGGCATTTGGATAATTCTCTTGATACACATGGTGACATTTCAAAAACTTTTTTCTTGTAACATTCAACTCTTTTTAATGTTAAAACACAAATAAGTTAGTGAAACCATGATTCATTTTTTTCAAACTTTTTTTTCCATTTCAGGATAAATAATAATGATAATAAAGTTGTGTAAAAAAACAGTCAGTGTTTTCACTTCATATTTCTGACGTTGGCAGGAAGAACTGGAAGGTTCCGCTCGGTGGAGAGAACTGATGAGATCTGCAGAAAACTTTTTCAGACAATCAGTGGCTTCATCGTCATGGTGAGATCTGTGTGTGTGAGCGTAGAGTCGACACAGTGTTTGTCTGTGTGTGTGTCTGACCACAGACTTTTCTGTCAGTGTTCTGTCTCCAGGTCAGGAGGTTCTTCAGACCCTGCGCAGCTGCAGCGCTCCCAGTGTGGAGGAGCTGAAGACGCAGGAGTCGCAGCTCCCCCAAGAGGACAGTAGGTGTATTTTTGTATTTTTTTATATTCGTTCAGAATGCTTAAATCTTGGTTTTGTTTGTTGACTAACGCCTTACTTCACATATTTATAATTATTTTCTTTGTCCTCTTCCTCAGGTGACAGCTGGCTGAACATCACAGCTCAGGATCTGGAGCAGATGCTGCAGGAGAGGAGCAGTGGTCAGGTTCATGTCAGCGGCCAGAACTCCAGCCAACAGATGAGCTCGCAGGTCAGACGTGTGTCGGACGAGAAGGAGGAGGAGAAGGAGGATGAGCAGGAGAAAGACAGCAGCTACAGCCTGGTAGCCGTCAGTCAGGGGATGAAGAACTTCCTCAGTGCCATGTCGTCACACGAGGGCGCTGAACTGCCCTGGTCAGACTCTTCAGGAACTGTTTTTGAATGTCACCCAGATTAGGTGAGGTGTTTCTGACACTTCACGTCTCTGTTCTCCTGCAGGAGCAGCTCCTGTCGTCCGTTCAGCCTGGAGCCTGACGTCATGGCCGGTGCTCTGGACAAACTGCTGGGTTTGTGAGAAGATGTGGAGGAAAAAAAAATTCAACTCATGTTCAGAGAGTTTTTGGTAAAATCCTGTGTTTATATTCACTGTTGTAGGAGGTGAAGAAAAAGAAGAAGAAGAACTGGATTCAGATGATCTGGATGAGGATGAGGAGGACGATGAGGAGGAAGAAGGTGAAAATGAAGAGGAGGAGTCTTTGGGCCACGATGAGATGAACGGAGCAGAAAGTTTGGACAGTCTGAGGAGATACATGGACCAGATGGACCAGGAGCTGATGGACACTAATGTTGGGAAAAGCTTCAGTGTAAGAAGAACATCTGAATGTTCACCGAATCCTTCTGTGGCCTTCAACCTTCTTCAGATTTATTCTACTTTCTTTTCTTCTTCTTTTAATTTTTTTTTTACAGAATCACAACAAGGCAGCCTCAGTTCACGCCCCCGGCTCCGACGCTCTCCCAGGAGAGGGAGGTGAAGAGGAGGAGATCCAGCCTCTGGATGTGGACTTGAACCTGATCTCCAACCTGCTGGAGTCTCTCAGCTGTCAGGAAGGTCTGGCTGGACCGGCCTCCAACCTGCTGCAGAGCCTGGGGCTGCACCTGCCGCCAAACTCTGACGGCCAGCAGTGAGCCGCACAGACGGTTCTGGACGGGTCTGGATGGTTCTGGTGTCCTCGGTTGAACGTGTCTGTCATTGTGTGTGATCACACACTCATACAGGATTTTGTTTTTGTAGTGTTTTTGTAACAACAGAGAAATACAATAAATATTTTTGCAAATAAATTTGTCCTTAAAAAAAAAATCCACAGACGTAACCATGCTGAACCTGGTGCTGGTTCTGGTCCTGGTTCTGAGGTCATCCCTAAGTGTAAACGAACCGTGATACAAGACCAGTTCCACAGCACAGTTGTTGAGGTGATGTCACAGAACGGAGACCAACATCTTGAGAACCTGTTCTGCTGAGAGCAGCATCGCCGCAGACAGTGGAGACACGCAGAGAGCCGTCGCGAACACCAGGAAGTTGAGGAGCATTCCCAGCAGCAGCAGAGCCAGCAGGTATCCATGGAAGAGCAGGCTGTTCCAGCTGCCCTGACTCAACACCTCCCCTGGACCGTCTGGGTGGAGGAGCCACAGGAGGCCCAACACCCACATCTGGACCACCAGCTGGGCGTGGAAGAGGTGAAAAACGGACGTGGAGTCGTCGGAGTGGTGGAGACGCTCGGCCTCAGATACTTTGAGGAGCCAGTTGAGGGAGAGACAGTGGAGCAGTGAGGCCAGAGGAGCGTAGAGGTTCTCCAGAGGTTCCACCACGGACACACCACTGGAGACTGAAGAGAGAGAGAGAGAGAAGTAAACAAGAAGACGGAGGACGGGACGATCTGAGCTGGAGAACCAACGGTTCACGACGACGCTCACCTGCCGCGACCAGACACGTCCCACTCAGCATGGACACCAGGACGCAGACGTGGGCTGAAGGCGGAGTCGACAGCTTCAGGATGAAACTGAAGGCTGCGGTGAGGAGAGGCAGCAGAGGGAGAGTGACAGAGAAGAGTCCAGAGGAGGAACCGTTGGCCTGAGCCCACAGAGACAGAACCGTGAGAACGCTGCCACAGATGGAGGGAACCAGCAGCTTCTCAGCCAGAGAACAGGAGACGGGCTTCAGAGGAACCAGACCCAGAAGATGGAGCAGGTTTAGAACCAACAATGACACAAGAACCTGGAAGAAAAATACACTGTATATAATGACAGACAGGCTGCAGTTCCTCTGGTCTCCTCTAGGTTTTTAGACTTAATTTAAACAAAGAATCAGCAAAAAATGAGTCTGTCATCAATCAGTGAAAGTGGTCTGTGCTCATGTCTTACAGCAAGAAGGTCACAGGTTTGAGCCCCAGCTCTAACTGTTTGTTTTATGTTGGTACTGATTGTTCCTCCGTAGCTGTGGTTTTAAACTGGGTCACATTTAACCTTCACTTCTCATTTACTAAGTCAACCATTTGGTTAAACATCCATCAGACCAACGGAAATACTAACACACACACACACACACGATCCAAAAAACACACTCACACAAACAGCCCCTAATGTGAAAGTACATATTTGAGGGACCAGGAACCGACCTGAGCGAAAGAGAGCGCCACCACGTACGGACAATGGTACTGAGGGATGAAGATTCCGGCCACGAAGTTCCTGAGTTTGTCCAGCAGGACGTAGACCACTGTGAGGACCAGACACAGGACGTGGACCAGAGGTGATGTGGTGCTGCACCACCCGCTCCTCCACCTGCACACAGGAGCAGAGGCGAATCAGACGAGTGGCCCAGACCTGACAGGTCAAGTCGACTGGACTGGGTTGGATGGATGGATGGATGGATGGATGGATGGATGGATGGATGGAGTCAGTAAGATGATGTCCATCAGACATTATTACCTGGTACTTCTAGAACACACTGTCATCTTTGGCTGAAGTTCTTTCAGCTGAAGAACCAGGATCTGTGTGTGGAGAATGAAGACAAGTCTATAATGACCTGAGACAACAGGTCACCAGGTCAAGTCCACTCAGATGTCCACACCTCACCTGACCTTCTGATGATGTCTCAAAAATAAAGGATTGTTTTTTTTTGTTTTTTTTACCCAGACTCAGAGAAAAGTCTGGCTGTGGTCAAAAAAATCATAGTTTTATAAAGAAACAGTGGAATTACTGATTTTTAAAATCTATTCCACTCACCGGTCTGTTCTTCACTCCCTCCGATGACACGTCTTCTCCTCGACACTGGTCGTTTTTCTCTCACTGTAGAAAATGAGTCCTCCTCTGGAACAGGAGCTGGTTCCAAACTCTCTCCTCCCCCACCCTCTCCCTCCAGAGGTCATTCACCTCATTTCCATTTCCACTCTGTCCAGATGGACTTTGCTCTCGCTGTTTGTTTTCCCATAGTTGGACCATGTGGACCAGTCAAAGTTATTCATCAGTGATGATCATCAGGACAGTGGACATCTATGATATGACCCCGGTCACACCTGAGAACACAAATAATTTAATATTAAACTACACATGGGTTCAACTGCATTGGTTTCTAAACAGGAGGAAAATTCCCCGAGTCTGACCCCGAAGACCTCGGTCCACTCTGGACCCCCCGCCCCCAGGCTTCGGTCACATCATGTCCTTCGTCAAACACATGACCGCACCAGTGAACAAGAGTAAACACACTGAGTGAGGCACGAGGATGGAGGGAGGCCACAGGTTCAGGAGCTGCTCCCAGAATCCTTCACTCCTATGTGTGTGTGTGTCATTAGCAGTGATGTCACGATTACAGTTTATTGTCAGAGAATTTATCACGATATTTCGAATATCACGATTATTGTTAATTGATTTCACAACATTCCATGTAGGTCTTAAGTTATTAATAATCAATTGTGAGTTATAATAATAATATTTATTATGTGGTCAACATAATATGTGGTCAAAATAATCCAACACGGCTGGTAAAATGCGCTTGATTGAGGGGAATAACTCTTCTTCGTTTTCTTCTTCTTCTTCTTCTTCCATTTTCCCACGTGGTCACGCCTCTATTCTGCAATTTGAATGGACCGTAAACAAAGCAACACACGCGGAAACACGCGGACGTTGTGTAACGTTGTTTTCGTTCCGTTTGAGTTGGGCTTAAATATAATTCCGGCATAATATTTTCGGACAATATTCAGGAAACTTTAACGAATAATTAACCGTAGCGCTTGATACGGCAATTAATTGTCGTATCGTGTAATCGTGACATCTCCAGGTTTGGTTAAAGACATTTCTAAGTTTGGTTAAAGTAACTGTGTTCGTCACAGATACCAGTTGCAGCACGGCCGCCCTTGGTCTTTGCCCCCCCTGGTGGTTACCAGGGGAAACGCAGAGGGAGAAGGGGAGCACTTTCATACATCAGTGATGAAAAAACACCGCGGTAGAAGTCAATTTTTCACTTTATTTGTTTAAAGTTGTTACAAAAAGTGTTTGCTAGAAACATTCTTTGCATTTTGCTTGAACAAGCAGGAGAAGAAGACGAGACGAGAGGAAGAGAGCGATAGAGACACAAGGACAAACTGGTGGTGGAGGTGAAGGGGGGAGGACGGGGGAGATAAAAAAAACACAGCGCGTGAGGAGTGTGAAGCCCTTACTCACACACTGAGGAAGGAAACAATACTGACTGAGTGAAGGAGGCCTGGGATCCTGGAGAGATGGTGATGACATCATGGACTGAAGACTGTAGCAGTGTGTGTGTGTGTGTGTGTGTGTGTGTGAAAGTCTGTTTTTCTCCCTGAGGTGATTCAATGTGACTTAAAGTCTGATCACTAATAAAATGATCTTTGTGCAGGAACAGGAACAGGAACACACTGGACTGAGGACTGGACTTCATACAATCATCTGGTACACACTCCAATACAATCTCAACCTCTCTCTCTCTTCCTCTCTCCCTCTAGGTACCTGCAGGATTACTGTGCAAAAAAGAGTCATTTTGGCCCAAACTGGTCACTCATCTGTGTGAGAGGCCAGATCTTGGACCACATGACCACCAGCTTGTGACAAAGGCAAGCCAGCGATGCTTTAACTGACCTAGGAAAAAGTCGACTGGCCGCGCCCTGCTAGCTGGAGTCTTCTACTCCCTAAAAACACGACTCAAGTAGACCGGACCCTAAAGTACAGAGAGTGAGAGACAGTGGTGCCTTCGATGTCCTGGTAAAATGGACATGCATTACTGTACTCTCCAGTTAGAGGCGCTGTTTCTGCCACAAACAACTTTTTAAAAAATGTTGTGAAATCCCAGATCTGTGGGAACTTCACGAGGGGATGCTAACATCTTTTTACAGTACGACCACAGCACAGACCACGTGAACACGTCAGGTCACTCCGTCATCAACGATAGGTCAGAGGTGACATCAGCAGTTGTCGGGCAAACTGTCCCTTCATCCTGTTAGTGTGTTCACAATAAAGTTTAAAAAAGTTTAAATGCTACCACCATCAGACTCTAGGGTGAACAGTCCATGACCATGAAGGGGCCGCTCTCCAGCTGTAACGCCCCACACACACCTCTGGGGGGGGTCTTTCCTAACGACACCTAATATCAGAGAAGCCTCTGGAACGTCGACGAGCTCCTTCACCAGTCACTAAAACATTTGTTTCCTCCATTATTTACATTTAGACGTTTGATGAGACGTGACTCCAGGGTTCACGCTGAGGTCACGTTGAATAAACATCAGACACGCAGCCGATTGAGGACCAAAAATTTAAAAGTGAACCGGGTCGGATTTGTCCTGAAACATCAAATATGGGTCAATTATGACAAAAAAAAAATAGTGACAACAAGTGACCTTTTAGCCCCGGGGGTCAAACAGTGGGTCAGAGGAACATCACAGGTGAATGATGAACACAGAGCCCTGATAGAAACATACAGACACACACACACACACACACACACACACACACATACTGGTAAAGGGAGTTCAGTGATACAAAGCCATGCGGGGGTGTGTGCGTGTGTCAAACCTGAGTCAAAGAGCTACAGTTGTGTGTTTCAGACGCTTGGAACTGTTTGCACCGTCATCGGTACCGATGAGGGGAACAAGAACATTCACATTCTCTCCTGACCTCAGACAGTGACCACGACATGTGACCATCAAAATACTTCAAAGGTACTGCACAGCGTCAGGGCGGGTGTTCTACTCTGGGGTGTGGGCTACATAGCTGCAGGGTCCTGGTCTACACCTGTGACTCAGACACATGACAGTCGACAAACTTAAAGGGAAAACATTATTCAGACACCGCTTTTCCCATAATGCATCTGAGGGGTTCTTTTCAGAATCTATTGCTCTGAATGTTGAGGCGGCCTCGAGGTGACCTAGATAAGACGTGACCTTTGACAGAGTGAAGACAGACAGAGTGGACAGACAGGCTGCAGGGACGAGGACGCAGAAGACGGACAAACCACAGAACAGACAGACGGAGGAGAACGTCCTCAGAACACTCCTTAAATCATACTGTATTTTCTCATTTAAACGACGTTTTCTCATTGGTTCCTGGACCATAAATAAAAGCTCTTTGTTTTAAATTAGCTCAGAGACATGTACACGGAGGAGTACTGCAACATTCACCGCCTGAATAAAAACCATTCGTCCGCACCGCCACCTGCTGGACGTTTAGATAAATACTGTTGTGAAAAGTCATTTATTAAAGACACAGATTTAAACTCAGCTCTGGTCTGTGTTTGGTGTGTGTGTGCGTGTGTGTGAATGTGTGTGTGTGTGTGTGAAAATATAGATCTTTATCTTTGTCGTCATTCATGAAAAAAAAGCAATACAAAGGTCACTTAAAAATCAGGGAGAGAAGACAAAAAAAAAAAACAAGGTCCATAAGAAAGTTCTGAGTCTCATCTGGAGGAAGAGGTGAAGAGGTCCATCTTCGTCCTCATCCTCCAATAATTCCCCCTCCCCCAGGTGTGTTAGTCCAGCGGTCCCTGGAAGATGAGTCTGACGAAGCCCTGCTCCCCGTTCAGCTGCTGGGCACAGAAGGGACAGGCAGCGTGGAAGGTGTGCGTGCCGTGGGGGAGTGGGATCTGACTCCAGAATCCCGCCGTCTTCTCCGAGGAAACGTGGCCGCAGGGATTAAAGGCGTGAGTAGGGGGCGCTGCGTCCACGTAAAAGCCCGACTCACAGCCCAACCACAGCGGCACGTACGGCCCTTTGGCCCGACACATGGGGCACCC
>NC_024318.1:4880003-4881394 GCF_000523025.1 Cynoglossus semilaevis
AAAAAAAAAGTCCGAAGCAGGAAAATAAAATTAAACTGTCTGACAGCAGGATCTACTGGCCACCAGGTGGCAGTATAACACCAGATGTTTTTATATGGACAGTGGGGGTAAATCAAGGAGGACTCCAGGGACGAACAGCTGGAGGCAGGATGACGTGAACAGATCGAATGAACCGGAAGTCGGTGTTTACTTTTTCACTTCTGTATTTCTCTATTTCACGTGTGTCCTGCAAAAACCAGACTCTTTTTCTGTCTGTGGCCAAACAGCTGCTGGACTGGACCAGCCGTGACTCCAGAGTGTTCATGGGAAACAGTTGCTGTTTTTCTTCCTTGCAGAAACAAAACAAAACAAAACAACCCCACTCAGCTGACTCCAAATCTGAAGCCTCAGACGCACATGCTGGTGCTGTGAAGTAAAATTTAAAAAAAAATGCTATTTCAATAAGAAAGTTCAAAGTAAGTACTAATAAAAATATTTCTAAATATATCAATAATATAACAATATGTAACATTATTTTGTCTGTTGTAAAATGAGCTCGTTGGCTCCACACAGTGGTCAACAGTGATACTGACGTCCAGTCAAAGCAGTGATCACTGACAGCTGTGATCCAATCAGAGTGATGCCACAGGTGGGTCTGAGACTCTGGTGTCAACTGGAGGATCCTCTGACCAGGTCCCGTTACACACGGTTTTGATCATCACACCTGTTGCTATGGAGACGGCATCCTGATAATCTGCCTGTGCTGTGAGTCCCCCCCGCACCCCCCCCGGCCTCTCCCACGGGGGAGTGAAGAGAGCCAAGCACTTTTTATTAAGTGGTCAATCTTAAAATAAACTCCACCAAAAATAACGTAATAATAAATAACAGGGATTTTATTTTTTTCCACTTCTTGTTTTTTTCCTCACCATCTTCCCTCGCTGCTGCGCCGAGCGTGTTTCCCTCAGAGTGAAGACGTTGCCACAGACAGAGATCTCCCTCCAGACGCCCGGTTTGGAGTCCTGGCTGAATCCGTTCCGAGGATGCATGACCAGGACCCCGTTGGTGGTCAGTCCGTCCATCTGACCGTCACACGTCTTCCACTTCGCAGCTTTCTCCTGGAGATCACATTTGAAATGGTTCATTTAATATTCCTCCTTGTGGTGAGGGGTGGTAGTGCAGAACCGCAGTTGAAATTTTGAGGTCAAATTCTCCCATCATGCCACTCTTCTCCAACTAAAGCTCTGAACTAAAACAGACCAATTCTCATCTGTTCCAACTTCAACAGCGACCGTTGCAACCAAGTGGCTAAATGTGTGTACTGCACCCTTGTTTCATTGACACAAAAGTAATGCGTTTGACTGCGGTACATGGTGCAACAGTTGTACTTTTTCCCAAAGACAGTAAAGGCATCA
>NC_024318.1:4882709-4892261 GCF_000523025.1 Cynoglossus semilaevis
GGCTGCGCCCCCTCCCTGCCCTCCCGCTCCTCCCGGTGGTTGCCCCAGTTGTGGTATCCGTGCACGTGGCCACACTGGAGGTAAACCCACGGCTGCTTCTCGTCCGGCGTGTCCTTCCGCCGCATCGAGGGGAACGCCAATGTGTTGAAGCCCACGGGACACTGAGGGCGGGCAGCGTTGATCTCCTGGCGCAGCGCCTCCAAGTGTTTGAGGGTGGGAGTGCGTGACAGGCCTTCGGCGGTGCGCCACAGCAGCGTGGCTCCGCAGAGGTCGACGAGGGAACCGTCCACCAGCTCCTGACTCTCATTTTCCACCTGCAACACAGAAGAGGCAGACACCAGTAAATACTAACCCTACAGGCCACGGGTGGTACTGCATCAGATAGTACCTTCCTTAAAAAACCCTCTCTTTTACTACAAAACTGGGCTGAAATCAACCTGTAACTAATAAATCCAAAGGTCACATCAAAATGGAACATCGTTGATTTTCTCTGTTTGAAAATAATGTTTCAAATGTTTATAATGATATAAATTATGTTTCATTTCAGACTGTGATTTGTAGTAACACGTTTGTGAAAAAAAAAAGTCCGAAGCAGGAAAATAAAATTAAACTGTCTGACAGTAGGATCTACTGGCCACCAGGTGGCAGTATAACACCAGATGTTTTTATATGGACAGTGGGGGTAAATCAAGGAGGACTCCAGGGACGAACAGCTGGAGGCAGGATGACGTGAACAGATCGAATGAACCGGAAGTCGGTGTTTACTTTTTCACTTCTGTATTTCTCTATTTCACGTGTGTCCTGCAAAAACCAGACTCTTTTTCTGTCTGTGGCCAAACAGCTGCTGGACTGGACCAGCCGTGACTCCAGAGTGTTCATGGGAAACAGTTGCTGTTTTTCTTCCTTGCAGAAACAAAACAAAACAAAACAACCCCACTCAGCTGACTCCAAATCTGAAGCCTCAGACGCACATGCTGGTGCTGTGAAGTAACATTTTTAAAGAAATTATATTTCAATAAGAAAGTTCAAAGTAAGTACTGATAAAAATATTTCTAAATATATCAATAATATAACAATATGTAACATTATTTTGTCTGTTGTAAAATGAGCTCGTTGGCTCCACACAGTGGTCAACAGTGATACTGACGTCCAGTCAAAGCAGTGATCACTGACAGCTGTGATCCAATCAGAGTGATGCCACAGGTGGGTCTGAGACTCTGGTGTCAACTGGAGGATCCTCTGACCAGGTCCCGTTACACACGGTTTTGATCATCACACCTGTTGCTATGGAGACGGCATCCTGATAATCTGCCTGTGCTGTGAGTCCCCCTTTGCCCCCCCGCCGGCCTCTCCCACGGGGGAGTTAAGAGAGCCAAGCACTTTTTATTAAGAGGTCAATCTTAAAATAAACTCCACCAAAAATAACGTAATAATAAATAACAGGGATTTTTTTTTTCCACTTCTTGTTTTTTTCCTCACCATCTTCCCTCGCTGCTGCGCCGAGCGTGTTTCCCTCAGAGTGAAGACGTTGCCACAGACAGAGATCTCCCTCCAGACGCCCGGTTTGGAGTCCTGGCTGAATCCGTTCCGAGGATGCATGACCAGGACCCCGTTGGTGGTCAGTCCGTCCATCTGACCGTCACACGTCTTCCACTTCGCAGCTTTCTCCTGGAGATCACATTTGAAATGGTTCATTTAATATTCCTCCTTGTGGTGAGGGGTGGTAGTGCAGAACCGCAGTTGAAATTTTGAGGTCAAATTCTCCCATCATGCCACTCTTCTCCAACTAAAGCTCTGAACTAAAACAGACCAATTCTCATCTGTTCCAACTTCAACAGCGACCGTTGCAACCAAGTGGTTAAATGTGTGTACTGCACCCTTGTTTCATTGACACAAAAGTAATGCGTTTGACTGCGGTACATGGTGCAACAGTTGTACTTTTTCCCAAAGACAGTAAAGGCATCAGAGGCTCACAGTGCTGAGTCATCGGTGTCAGCCAATCAGATCCTGACGTAACTGTAACACTGTCTCCTGTTGTTTACCTCCACCCTGAATCATGACAGTGTTCGCTTGTTACCGGTACTTTTATTAAATGACTCACATCTGTACTGATTTATTTTGGTGGGAAACAATGCAAACTTCAACTGGTATTTCAGGAAAAGAAACCGTTTTCAATTTCCCAGACCTGGGAGACGAGAAGTTCTGTTCACAGATGAACATCTGTACTTTATTTCATGTAGTATTTTCATGGGCTACTGCAAAAGGCCTTTATTTACAATCTTGTACGAGGATGGAGAAGAGTTTGGGCCAAACATCCCGTTCTAACAGGCAACTTTAAACTGGAAGTTTAAACTGAGACCTTCAGAGAATCTTCACTTTTTTTTTTCATCTTTTTTTTTTTTTATTGGCCGAAATGTATCCGATGCCTGATTTAAAAAAAAGCACTCACCCCGAGGAAGATGTTCTTGGAGGAGTCGAACCCTGCGGCGTAGATGCGTGCAGTGTAAGGCGGCGTGCGCTGACAGATGATGCGACAGGCGAAGCGGGAGATGGTGCTCTGGACAGACTGGGTGTCTGCGTTACTCTGGCTGCCAGGAACCGTGTCTGTCACCACGAAGTCATTGGGACTTTCTGTGGATCGACCGATCTGGGATAGAAAAAAAACAAAAAAAAACAGGAGTTGAGCCAAGAAAAGATTATAGATATCATGAAATTAAATTATAAATGATCCAGAATAATTCAGCAAAAACACTCATCACATTTTACCAGTCATGGTTTAATTTCCGCGATGAGATGAGAAAAAATACAAAATGAAGCCACTAGAGGGCGCCACTTTAGAGCCTACTGAAGCCAAGTTATAATTTTTGCAAAAGAATGTTCCCCAAATGTGGACGACTTGGCAAAAAGGCAAAAAAATAAATAAATAAAATAAAATAAATAATAAAAAATATATTAAAAAATAAATTAAAAAACAGTTTTGATGGAGAAAATAATAAATAGTCAACATGTAGATATTAAAGGACGGTGTAGGAAAATTTTTTAAAAGGTTTTCGGAGGGGGGGGGAGTGTTGACCGAGACAACATTTCCATGGAAGTTGCTACGTTAGGGAGCGTTTTAGCTTTGGGCTACAATTACAGCCTACTTTTGTTACCATTTTGTTAAATTGGCACAAGGAAAAGTACACGGAATTACCTATTAGATCCTTTACAGCTGAGTGTGTGTGTGTGTGTGTGTGTGTGTGTTACCTGGAACATGTCGGTGTTGCTGTCGTGTGTGTACTCCACCACCACCGTCTGAGCTCGGGACAGAGTGTATGAGATGCTGTGCTGGTCTTTATTACTGATGGCCTGTGGAGACGGGAGACGGAGAAGAACAGGGACGTAAACGGTGAGACGGGAATGTCATGACCTTTGACCTGAAGGCTTTTTTAAAGGTTTTCACGGTTTTAATAATTTATATTTCCTGATAGTGATATTTGGAGATTTATGATCAGGTATCATAGAGATTAAATCAACATTTAATTAAGGAAATAAAAAATAAAAATATATACAGTACATTTAAAAATATTGTGGGCCATAAAAGCCTTTTCACGTGCCACGTCTGGTCCCTCGAGCCAGACTTTGAATCCATTAACTAACTAAGTAGCATGAACATGTGTGTGTGTGGTGACTCCTTCGTCCACAGACAAAACTTTTATTTATTTGCTACATACACCAGCCTGTTAGTACCTAATGGCGCCTCCTGTGGTAGCCTGTGTCAATTACAAGGACTCACACTGTATATTTCCCCTTTCGACACAGATAAATAAAAATCAAACAAATCTAACGCTCTTGTCATATTGCGCATGGTGTGTGTGTGTGTGTGTGTGTGTGTGTGTTGTACCTTGGCTGCCTGTGGAGAACAGGCCACGTGCACCGTGCTGGGGGTCACCCCATTGGCCTTGGGTCTCTTACAAAGTGCAAATCTGCTTTTACGTCGACCTCTGTCCCCGTTGGGCAGAGAGCCGTTGTACCTGCAACACACAAACACACACACACACACACAGAGAACACCAGGTCGTTACTGAATGAAACTCTGTTACAGTTCAGTTTGTTCCTGCAGCCTAAACAACAGATGAAACTTTTTCCTACACACGTCTGAACAAAAGTCTTTTTTTTTAACTAAACAACAGAGCTCTCCACACATGAGCCCAGATGGTCTGAGAAAATAAACAAACACACACACACACACACACACACACACACACACACACACTGGGACCCATTCAGCCTGAAGAAAAAACCCTCTGTGTTTCTGAGAGCAGGAATCAAACACACTGACCTCAGTCATCAGTCACGTCTATTTCAGAGCTTAGGGCAGTGGTTCTCAAACCAGGGCTCCGCGGCACCAAGGTGGTTTTGACTTTAAGCAGTTAAATTTTGATTGCATTACAGAAGATGAGCTGGACATGTTTTTCAGATTTTGCAAACGATAACTTCATAGCCAACACAGCCAACCCGTGACTCCCCCGCTACAGATTTTTCCAGGACAGATTCTGAAAAGGGTTTTTAATGACATTTCACCCCCACGCCGCCACTGATTCCTGCCCTCGCTGCGGACAAACTCAGCGCAGCTGAAACGTGTCTTTGTCCAATCAGAGCCCTGAATTAAACCCACCCGACGAACCGAGTCCCAGCCGCCGGCAAAATGTTTCTGTGAGTGAGCAGATCTGCTGGGACCAAACAACGCTGAGAGGGTTTATGGGTAACCATGGTGAGGGAACAGAACTACAGCAACGTTTTGGGACCAGTAACCATGGCAGGAGCGTAACCATGGTGAAGTTTAGCCCCGTTTCCAGAGGACAGGGGCAGGGTAGGCGGCTGGAAGTTCAGTCCCAGGGTTTCTGCGTGTACATGCATGTGTCCACTTCAAGTGTCCAAAACAAGTGTGTGTGTGTGTGAGACAGAGGGAGGAGGGGAGAAGGAAATGTTTTTTTTTGTACATAGGATGAAGTAGAAAAGATCACTGTTAGGAAAAAGTTACTCGCTCCTCGCAGTCACACAGTGTGTATTCTTCTTCAGTCGGTGTGTGTTTTCTCCAAACACGCGTAAACTCAGGCTTGCTGTGCAGCAACCACACTCACACGGCAACACTGTAAAAACATAAAGACCTGCTGTGGAGGTAATTACTACCCAAGGCCTGTGTGTCTGGAACGTAAACATTAAAACGTTAAATGAACGTCAGAATAAAGATTAAAATACTTTAGTCGGAAAACAGTTACAGGGAAAACACACACACACTGGTCCACGGTGCTGCACATTAGTAAGTAGTAGGTTGTCAGAAAATATTGATACACCAGAATATCACAATATTTCCTTTCCTGATCCCGTATCAATCTCCTCCTCCATAAGTTATTGATCTTTTTCTCACCAATTCCCAGTCCAATATTCCTGGTGTTGGTTCATTTTCTTTTTCTTTTCTTTCTTCTCTAGTGATTCCAAATGTAGATCCCTCTGTTCCAGTGTTAGGAACTGATGTTCAGATGGAACAGAGTCTGAGACTAGGATCACACTCTGACTACAGTTACACTTGCAAAAAAAATATATCAATATATCGTTGTGACTCTAGTATCGCAATGTATCGTATTGTTGCCTCTGCATCGCGATACGTATTGTAATACACACCGCTAATGTGGAGTACATATGTGAGGAACAAGAACTGGCCTGAGTGAGAGAGAAGGCTCTACGTACAATTAAATAAAAAAAAAAAACGTCAATTTATCGCGGTGCCTACAGTATCTCAATATATTGTATCGTAGCCCTGTATCGCGATATCATATCGTATCGCCAGATTCTTGCCAATACACAGCCCTAGTAAATAGTAAATAGAACGGCAAAAGTTCAAGTCACTTCTTGTGTAGTACATGAAAAAACCAGCCTTGTATTGGACATTACCCAGAATGCACGAGGGTGGAGGCATACACAGAGTCAGTGATGGTTTGTCGTCCACTGTTGTTACAGTTGCCCTTAAAGCCCCACAGATGAGCAGCGGGGCAGTAAACAGATAATCCTCCATGAAATTCTCCAGCGTTCTCCTGGATTAGTCCATTATCATAACACAGCGGTGACACTGTAAGGTCGGGACCCCGGTTCAGTGGAGGCCGCGGGGGTCGGACAGGACACGGAGTCGCACGTTTGGCTCTCGGCTCGTGTGCACGTGTGCAGTCTGTTCTGGGTCAAACAGGATGCAGTGTGAAAACAAAGCACTTGTTTTCCCCTCAGTGAAAGTTCCAGACGTGAGGAACTGTTTACTGGAGCGGAAGAAGTCGACACCAGTGTGGATTACGACATCCTGGACTGACTTGTTACGTTAATCATTTGTATGAATCATTAGCAGGGATTAGTCCGATATCCGATACGCCGATATTGTCCAAACACTTAATTTCCGATTCCGATATCCCCCGAAACTGCGTTAAACACCTCAGGACCCTACGTGTGATTCCAGCAAATTTGGCAAAACCTAGGTATTGTGTTATTGGATTTTAGATCCTGGACAATCGATCCATCCCTACCTAACACTCGTTTGGTCTCCCATCAGGCTGAATTCAGACTTCAGAGTCAAGTCCATCTTCACCTAATACAAGATCCAGTTCATGTTTATTCAATAAGACCCTGCTGACCCTGACTCATGTACCGACCGTAGACCCTGGCCCATCGAAACATTGGCGATATCAAAGTCAGAGAAAAAAGTGAGCGACTATAAATACGACTCTTCGTATCCTTCCTCCTGTCAGAGCAGCTGAATGATGGCTGTGAGAACATCCTTAGTTCTCCCATGACCTTTCACAGCTCTGTGAGCAGCAGAACTGTTTTTGTGTCAAAGTTATGGCTTCATCTCCTCAGGATTTCAGGTGTGTATTCACCTGTGTTCTCAAACGTAGTCACGGGGGGGAAAAAAAAAGCAGAGCACGTCGTAAGTTATGGCTTCATCTCCTCAGGATTTACACAGGTGTGTATTCACCTGCGTTCTCAAACGTAGTCACGGGGGAAAAAAAAAAAAAGCAGAGCACGTCGGAAAAGCACCTTCTCCCAGATTCACTTTTTTTTCCCCACCAGGACAAATTTCCACCGTCATCTCCCTGACATTTACACTCAGCCCTGAACAACAAACTGTGAGTCAGCTGTGAAACCATCTGTAGGCGAGTGTGTGTGTGTGAGATGTGAAGGTATATACAGTATTTGGTACGTGAAAAGTGTGTGTATGTGCGAGCGTAAGAAGTCTTTCCGACGTCTGCGTTCCTCCGTGGAGTGGGCTGGGCCACTGGGAAATGAAGAGCAGACAGAGAGATAAAGGAAGTCCTTCACAGGCGTCTGTTAGTGGAAATGTTGGTCTACAAGTGTGTGTCACGGAGTCACGGGGTCTTCCTCCAGCTGACCATGTGGGAAACACCGAGGTGTTGGAGACGAGTGTCCAGGACAGATCTCATATGTATGGACTGTATATACGAGACATGATGTAACAGCCTCATGTCAATATACGCACAAATACTCCACTCTGGAAAACTCTGACTGTCTGAACTCACCCCCCACGACCGCCAGAGGAATGGGACCAAAAATATCTGGGTCGTTTATGTTTCCTTCTTGAGAAGAACTTCCGCTCCATCACTTTCAGAGACGTGGTTCTGTAGAGTTCTCCATGTCCACTCCTGTAGTGGACTAGTTTATCTGACCCATAGCCAGAAAAGTCTGGTTATCAGGACACAATTTGAACCCCGCCCCACCCTCTAATAAAAAAGTATTTCACGCCACGAAAACACCACAAGCCACCGTTGAAGCAAAGAAGAAGATTAGTGAGATATGCTATGGCACACATGTCAAACTCAAGGCCCGCAGGCCAAATTCGGCCACCTCACATCATTTTATGTGGCCCACCAAGACTAAGCTCAGAACAAGGGTGTCAAACATACTGCCCGCAGGCCAAAACTGGCCCGCTTGGGGTTTAAATCCGGCCCGCTTCATGAATTTTGTTCAGGATTTATTAATGTTATTATTTTGAATTTGATACTTTACTTTATTGAGGTAAAAGTCGTCAGTTCAAATTCAATATTTCTGGATTTTAGCATAATCAGAACTGGACTGTTCAATGAATATTAATCCTGTTTGGACCCAAACTTTTGTGTTTTAAATTTCGGCCCCTTGAATGATCGAAGTTAGACACCACTGTACCAGAAGGTAAAAACCCAAATGTGTGTTTAAAGACTCCAGACTGGTGACTGGTGTATTATGTATTGAGTTTGAGTTAAAAATACTCACATTAACTACTTTGGAACCAGAACTATAAAAGCAGAGTCAATGGACTCTAACGAAACCCCAGCCCTGTATTTTGAATCAGTATGAATCATCATCATCTTCACCTCACGGTCTGGTACAAACCAGCAGCAGAAACCAACAATGAACCACAAATAATAACACTGTTCATCCAACAGCATTGATGTCAAACCAGGAACCGGTGGCTGCACTGGTTGGTTGGTTCTTACCCCAGCACAATGAGCTCTCCATACTTCACTGGCACTTTGGTGGAGGTGGTGGTGGAGATGTTTTCCTGCTCCGGGGAGTACATTGGGCGGATGGACGAGGTTCAGACGAGGAGCATAGGAAAGATGAGTACGATCCAGCAGGGAGGAGGAAGACGGGAGGGTGGAAAAGAGAGGGGTGAGGTATCGATCCAGAGGAGAGGAGGAGGAGGAGGAGGAGAAGGAGGAAGGGC
Source organism: Cynoglossus semilaevis (assembly GCF_000523025.1). Taxonomy (NCBI): domain Eukaryota; kingdom Metazoa; phylum Chordata; class Actinopteri; order Pleuronectiformes; family Cynoglossidae; genus Cynoglossus; species Cynoglossus semilaevis. The sequence continues at coordinate 4,891,456 of NC_024318.1, forward strand.
AAGGGTCAGCTGAGCTTCAGCTCCACCCTCTCATGTTTCATGTGTCCGTCGGTGCCGAGTCGTTAGCGCCCTGCAGAGAAAAGGAAACAGGATCAACAGAAAGATCGGTACTGGTCAAAGAGTGAAGAGACGTTATTTTTGTTTTCACTTTTTTAGTATTGTTTATGAACGAATTATATAAACAGTACATATATATATTTATATAAATACATACATATGTATATATATACATATATACAGTTTATACTTTTTATATATTTATATATGGACATTTGTATTTATATATTTATAAAAATATATGTACATTTGTATTTATATATTTATAAAAATATATGTACATTTGTATTTATATATTTATAAAAATATATGTACATTTGTATTTATATATTTATAAAAATATATGTACATTTGTATTTATATATTTATAAAAATATATGTACATTTGTATTTATATATTTATAAAAATATATGTACATTTGTATTTATATATTTATAAAAATATATACTGTATATGTACATTAAATATATATAATTCTACAGTGTGTGTGTGTGTAGTAGTGACCATGGTGTCAGAGCTACGTGCACACACCAAAGGATTGCGAAATTCACATTTCCTTTCCTGTCAGGTTCCAGGTGGCTTTAACGACATTTAACGATATTCGGAGCAAGTTTAAAGAACTGAAACGACATAGATTGATACACACGGAAAACACACCTCACCCACACACACACACACACATCAAAAAGACTGAAGGAGTTTGCCCAAACAAACAGTCATAACCAGAGCCTGTAGGTCACGACCGAGT
>NC_024318.1:4892642-4898846 GCF_000523025.1 Cynoglossus semilaevis
GGGCTAATCCAATGCAGCAGTATCAGTGCATACTTAACCACTGTGCTCTGTGTGCATGTATAATGACCTACAGTATACACACACACACACACGTGTGTGTGTGTGCACAGTAAGCTGTGTCCAGGGAAATGTTGTCAGACTCGCCAGGAATTGATTTTTAAACCTATGGAGCCAGACACTCCAGGAGGACCAGGAGAAAAACGGCTCTGGTCACTGAACAGACGTGATGTTGTTGTCAAGAAATCGACAAGAAGCAAATGTCTTCTCCATCCTTTTCAAAACAAACAAAGTAAATTACTGAACAAATTGACGGAGTGTTGGACGGTGGATCTGAAAAAAAAAAACAATTTATTCTGAGATTTAAATTTAAAGTTCTCCCACAGGCATTTCGGTTTAACCCTGATCACTTTAGTTTGGACCTGAACCTTCGACGCACCATATATATATATTTATATATATATAGACAATATTTTGAATGCAGGGCGCTTCCTGTCCAGCGACTCTGCGTGACTCGGTGCCTGGCGTGGCTGCGTGCCAGCTGCTGCTTAGCGACCGAGACACACAGTCGTGCAACAATAGATCCCGGGCTTAGAGAGAGACTGACTTTTCTGGCCGGGGTCACGGATTGTAACAACCTGCTGCCGACAGCAGGAACAACCACCTCACACTTACAAAAAGCCCTCATTAAAACTTTACTGCCGAGGAGAGCCGGGGCAACACCTGACATCTGCACCGGCTGCAAACAGACAGAGCAAAACATGACAACCAATGTACCGAGTCGACAGTGACGACAACAGGAGAAGCAGTCGAGTCGCACCGCCACGGCTTTAACAAGTCGAATGAAATATTAACAGACACAATTCATACACTGCAGCCCTGCAGGTGGCAGTAATGCACTGGTACAATCATCAACCAATATGAAAAAAAAAGTATCCAGAATTGGATATTTGACAAAAACAGAAGAGAATCTCTGACTAAGTCTCCAAATAACTACGCATCAAAATCATCCTCAACCTTTCTTGTAACAAGGACCAGTCGGCCGATATCAGCCGTTACTGGTAATGCCGCGCCATCGTTGAAGGATCGTTACATTTTCTGTTATATTTTAATGTAGAAAGTATATCTTTGAATTTAATAAATTACCATATTTTCTAGACTTTAAGTCAATTTAATAAATTACCATATTTTCTAGAAGTTGCTCCTCAGTATAAGTCGCACCAGTGCCCTTTCGCTGCTGTCAGTGTGAAAATAACAAATGTGAAATTATCTATTTAAATATATAAGTCACACCTGAGCATAAGTCGCAAACCTGGAAAAAAAAGTGTGACTTATACTCTGGCAAATACAAGCATAAGTCGCAAACCTGGAAAAAAAACTGCGACTACTCTGGCAAATACGGTAGTCAAAATGAAGTACATTTTTTTCACTGCGTCCCGGTATCAAATGACCTACGGATCAGCACTGGTTCCCGGACCATGGGTTGGGGACCCCTGTACTAAACCACTAATTATCACAGACTACAAAAAGTGAACCAACAAAGACAAAAGTTACTTTCTGAGATTTTAAACCTTTGTTAACATTTGTCAAACTGAGCAGAATATTAAAAAAAAAAAACTTCAACAATTCAGGAGAGTTCTTCCAAAAATGAACAAACGGTAAATAAATCCTCCTGATGAAGTGACTTATCAGACGAACGCCTGAATAACAAGAGACGTCTGGAACAGACAAAGTTCTGGATGAAATACATCGGCTTCTGTGTAAAACAGAAAAGAAAACAAGTTTATTATTGGTGTAAAAATGTCGTTGTACAATCACTTTTATGGCTTTTAATAAAGAACCTGCCAAAATACATCAATCCTGCTGGGAATTCTCAAATTTCGGAAACTCAGAACTCAGTCTGACACAGTTCTGGCAAAGTCAAGCGATGTGTTTGAAAAAAAAAATGTTGTTATGACACCGTCACACTGCTATTTTGGCTGCTGGCTGTAAAGCAGTTGTCAGAATAACAGAACGCGAAGAGGAAGGAGTGTTTTTTTGTGTGTGTGCACAAACGTGTTTGTGTGTGAAAGACTAAGAAAAGTCGGAGCCAAAAGAAGCTTCTCCTGTTACTTGTGGTTGTTGTGATCTTCTTTCAGAGCCCGACATTAAGGAGGTCATCAGATCTCTGATCAGCCCGGTCTAACTGGCTCTCACCACATCCTCCAACGCGACTGCAGCCTTCAGGTGTTTCAGGTCTTTTATGTTGCCCCTCCAGTGACAGGTTTTGAGGTCGATGCTGCGCTTCAAAAGTCACAGCCTCGCATTCTGTTAACGTACACATCAACATTTTCCATTTTTTCTTTTTTTTTTTTTTGATATTTGCATAACTGTTCCAGACATCACACACCGATGATGAGATGTGGGTGACTTCAATTCTCAGTATTACGCATGCACAAAATCTGATTTGGTATGAAAACATAACTGTATTTCATGCTCACTTTTCACCGAGGTTATCAGTTTCAGGAAGCAGTTCGAAATAAATGGGCCGAGAGTCAAAGGGAAACCAAAGACAAAAGGATTTTAAAGAACCCAAACGTGGTGTTTATAATCCTTTCACTGGTCAAATTCAAGCACCTCCAAGATGAATTTGAAAAATGTTCCAGGACACACACAACTTTAATAATTCTGGGAACCTCTTTTAAATTCTGCACTAAATATAAATAAAGATTAAAGATTTAAATTAGTGCACATAATGAAATGTGTCCTCTGCCTTTAACCCAAACGACTGCAAACATCGGTTGATATCGGAATCAGAAATTAAGTATTTGGATAATATCGGCAACTCAGAAATCGGCAAATATTTAATATCGTACATCCCTGATTTTAAAGAATAATTCTCCTTCGAGTGAGGGTCGTGTGAGGTGACGTAGAAAGTGCAGATCCAGTTCTGTGACGCTGTGGGAAAGTCAAACAGAACCTCAGATCCATTTCTCTAAACTCACTCACGGTCAAACAGAACCTCAGATCCATTTCTCCAAACTCACTCACGACGGTCTTCAAACACATCACGTGACGTCCCATTCAGACTCAGATTTAATTAGGTCTGGGCCTGAAGGCGTTCGTTCAGACAGCAGTGAGATGAAGCTTCAGCCCCGCTGCTGTTTACTTGCTGTAAGGCACTCTCTCAGATCACTGCTCCACTGCACAGACACTTCCACCCAGATACGTAGGCCCTCGCACAGAACACATCTCCACGCTGACTCCGTCTGGAAACGTGCTGCACTACAAAGTCGTTTTAATTAAGTCGGGCAATTCATATGTGCCTCAGGTGCAACGCTGAACGCCGTCATCAATCTACCCTTCACCGACAAATTCCTTTTTTATGGCTTTTCTTTCTTCTATCGTCCTCCATTCTATTTCAGTTGTGCGAAACGGCGTCGAATTTAATCAATCTGTAATTTAGTCCAAAGACATTAAAGGACGGCAGTAGAAAAAAAAACAGAAGAAAAACATGGAGGGGTCACCCGCGGGCCATATGTTTGACACCCTGGGTATAAAAACGTAACAGCGGTAAAGAGGTTAATATGAGGTGCAGGTACTGTGGAGGTAATCCTTCTCATACCGTGTCGTGTACTTCACACAACACGACCTCTTTCTTTGTCATGCTCCAAGTGCAACAGGAAGTCTAAGCCACTTAACCCCTGACCCCTGAGAGCATCACTGGACTTTCAGCTCAGTCGAGGAGAAAAAGACCAAGACCACGTTCCTCCTGTGAGGAGCGTCGTAATCTGAAATGATCTGATGGATGACTTGACTGAGTTTAATCCAGATTAATGAGAAGTTCAAAGGTCTCAGGAAATGATTTCTGACCTGGTTTTGATGTTAAGATGAAACAGTATTGTGTGTTTATTATGTCGATAATTTTCCTACAATCAAATTGTCTAAATAACTCCATATATGGTCGTGCCTATATTAACGCAGTATATCACAATATATCGTATCGTCGCCAGAGTATCGTGATACGTATCGTATCGCCAGATTCTTGCCAAATAACATGCTACTAAAATACACTGGAGATAATGTTAATATCGTGATACCAGTGACCTAATATTTTCTGGTTCCGTTGGAATAAAACAATAAAAAAGAATTTACAAAAAAAAAACCCAACCCATTAAAGCTTTCCTTCAGTTCCTTGGAAAGCCTTTTGTTTTTTCTTTTTCTTTTTTTTTTTCTAAACACCGTCTGAAATGGATCCTGATGGGCCACATCATGCTGGAGGTTTCACGGTTTTAGAAACAGAGTGGGCAGCACGGCCACGACCGTAAACCTCAGGCTCGTACGTGGAGCTTGTTTAAAACACAATTTCATCTCAGCAGCAGCAGCGGTCAATAACGAGCCAAAGGAGGCGCTCACGCTCACGCCCACAAATTGTGGCCGAGATTTCCGTTTGTGTGTGGGAGGTTGTACGTGCCTGAGCGTGGACTCTGTCCAACTGTGCATGTTTGCAATGCATGGTGTGTGTGTGTGTGAGAGAGAGCAGACGTGAGCGTACGCGTGGGCTCATGTTCCGACGCCTGTGTCTGGTCACCACTGTGTTAGGTTCCACAGTCCGTTTTTTTTAAATGCACAATGAAGATGAGATGCTCGATGACAGAGCAGCTGATCTGAGGAAGGTCGAGAGAGAAGAAGAAGAAGAAGAAGAAGAAGAAGAAGGAGGAGGAGGAGGAGCAGACATGATGCCAGGCCCCTCCCACCCTGGAGACGTGGTCGAACTCGTCCCATCGACGAACGCAAACCAAAAGCAGCAGCGTAACGGAACATGAAAAAAAAAGGCGAGGCGAGTCTGAAGAGATCTGAAGCCCAGTCCAGTCAAACATGATTGATGTAAAACATGTTTTTACAAAGCAGAAGCAGGAAGAGGAGAAGAAAATACTTCTTTTTTTTTTTTTTTTTTTGTTATAATGGAATTCAGTTCAGGGTTGGAGGCATGTGATGACCCTGAAATTTCACAAACTTCCAAGAAAGCACACTGCAGAAATGATGATTTCTACATTGTCAAAAATTGGAGAAAATTGTTGGAGAAAAGTGTTTGTTTACAGTAGAACAGTCAGGGTCAGTGCTGAGCAACAATGAAGAACAATAATGTGATTAATTACAAGCTCGCTGTCAATAAATCACAATTAATTATGACAAAACTAAATTCCTGCATCATGGGAAAAATATCTTGTTTGAACAGACAGTACCAACGTCATCAGGTAGAGGTCAGTGTTTCTCACCTGTTTTTAATTTTAACTAATCCATAGAGGTCAGTGTTTCTCAGCTGTTTTTAATTTTAACTAATCCAATTGGATTATTAATGTGGACAAATGTCCATAAAAATGTCCAATAGTCAGAGTGAAAATGTCTCTTCATAGAGTCGGTGTTTTTCAGACAGGGTCTGGTAGAACCTGGTTCTTTCTAGACTTCAGTCCAGTCTTTGTCCTCAACAACATTAATCAGTCTACAGTCCTGACTGTTGTGTCAGTCAGACTGTCAGCCGTAGACTGATTGACTGACTGTCCTGACGTCATGTTCTTCCAGCTTTTTCACCGTCTACAGACTCTCTGAATCACTGTTGACTGGGAGACGAACAGTGTTTGTGATAATTAGGCAGCAACACCAGTGTAATTGAGGCAAATTTGGTGATTAGTAGAATAACAGGCTGAAAAAAAGTCAGACCCAGTACAAATAGTGCATTGTTTGCAGAAAGACAACAACAACGTCTTGTTTTCCTACTGTGCAGGAATGAAAGTCTGAGCAACGAGGAACGTTGGTGTGAGGGAACCGGCCGACAACCGGACGGACAGGGAGAGCAGACAACAAAGAAATGAACAACGTGACAACAATGACACAATGAAAGCTATTTATAAAACATGTAATATATTTGACCATTCTGATTCAAATTGGTTTATGGGAATCGAGAATCAAAAACTAAAGAGAATCCGAGACTAAAAGTGTGGAAATCTGGGAAATAGGATTCGATTGAAATTTTGTTTCAAATCATTATAATTTTTAAAATTGTATTTATATTATTTATAGGCTTTATGAATACTTATCTTTTTAATTTGTCTTTACAGTAAGTTGAGGTGTGTGGGAGGAGAGCAGTTAAAGAGAAAAAAAGAAACATCACCAGGTTTTGTTAAAATCACATTCAACAGAAGGTGATATGTTAATATTTTAAAGATA
>NC_024318.1:4899125-4902406 GCF_000523025.1 Cynoglossus semilaevis
CTCTCCCGTCTCCCTGAAGCTCTTGACTTGTTGACTTGAATCTGAAATTGTCAGGATCATTTCCATACGCCGCCCAATAACTCCAGCTGCAGGACGGAGTAGAAAATTAATGTAGTGTGAATTACATCTGTGTGGGCTCAGCTCAACCGATACAACCACATTATCACAGACAGAGCAGAGCTCCGACTCCTCAGGTGTTTCCCAGTAGATAAAGGCCGTAAATACAGGCAGATGTGAAGGGGTTCTGGTGGAGACGGTCTGGTCCTGGTGCTGAAACACACAGACCGGGGGGTCCCAGCAGAAACACTGGACCGACATGCTGACCGACATGCTGACTGACATGCCTGCAGTGGAGTCGCTGTCCTCCAAAGTCATTTACACCCGGTCAACGTGTTGGAGCAGGAACAGGAAATCCCAACTCCCTGCCCACTCACACTGATGTACGCCAGTCACGTTCAGTGGTCCCCGGAGGAACCCCTCCATGCTGTCTACGTGTATGAGTGTGTGTGTGTGTGATCCATATTTACAACAAGATGGATGAGTTGGAGGTCAGTGCTGTGATGATGATTAAGGAAAGAGAAGAGAAGAGTGAACGGTGTGTGTAGAGATACAGCCTACAGGTGAGAAAACACTGGACCACAAGGTGGCGCTTCGACTAACAGTGGGATTCTAACTGACAAACAAATCCCTGATGTGGATTTTGATTTCGGGGTTAGCCTTGATACAGATATATATATATATATATATACTGTACATATATACTGACACTAGAAAGACAAACAACCAACAATGACTAGGGGTGTATATTGGCAAGAATCTGGTGATATATACTGTATATGCATCACAGTACAGGGACAGGTACTGGATAAAGAAATGAAAAAAATAAGATTGTTTGACTTACATTCTCAAATACTTGCAAATATATGCCCTGTCCCTGTAAAGTCAAACTTTACACACATTTTAATTTTTAAAAATCGATACAATTCTTGGGAATAACGATACTGTATCGTGAAAGTAAATATCGCAATATTTCAATGTATCAATATTTTCTACAAATGGCCAAACTACACATTTTCATTTTACTCACTGAAAACAAACTACACGTTTTCATTTTACTCACTGAAATTTTCCTCCTTTTCGACATGTTAGAGCAAGAGTACACGGTTTGATAAACATGAAATATCGTCACAAAAAACAATACCTCGATACATCGTATGAACTGAACCACTGGTGGACTTGAATTTGGTTTGGTTGGAATAATAAATGTTCAGCAGTAGGAAGTTGACAGAACAAAAAATAATTACCATTTCGTTCATCTATGGTTTTCATTGGCTGTAAATTCACTTTCCTCCCATTAATAGCACATTCTAGAACATCTTCACTCAGTGACCGATCCAGTCCACAGCAAACCTCCAACTAAGACTAACAGTTTTTGAGTCTACGTGTGACCGTGGCCGACAGAAGACACACTTTTTTTTTTTTTTTTTTGCGAGGCTGATTACAAAATTCCACTTGGGCTTTGAGCCAAGCCCTTGATTAGAGAAAGCGTTGCCACAACAATGTTCACATTCATCAGCCGTAAACAGCCGGGTACAAAATATGTGGAGCAGGTCAGAGGGAGGACGCGGACGTTAGAGGGAAGGTGAGGAACGTAATCATGGGACGTTAACAGGGTAAAGGGTCGCATGAAAGGTCACTGGACAAAGACAATCAAACGCTAATTCCATGAAGGACCTGACCCCACCCCTCTACCACACACACACACACACACAGACAGGATCTAGTCGTGACCAGATCTGAACAGCCACAGACAGATGGCTACTTTTCCAGAACATTCCAGCTGAGAACTTAATTAAATCAGTGAAATAAACTACCAGTTGCTCTGAGGGACTGGCACGGCCACAGAAGAAGCCAGGGTTCTCCTGCCTGGGAGAACGGAGCACTAGATCTCAGGGCGAGATCATTTCAGTCTAAAGAGGTCGACAAACACAGACCGACCATTTCACCACCGACACCTGTGTGTTTTTACCGTTATCATATCTTTAGGATTTAAGATAGCGTTAAAAGACGGAAACATAAGTGAACTGTAACCATCACACAACCAAAACCAAGTTACTGACAAGTTACTGTAGGTCAAATATAACAAAGTTGATGAGTCAGGGTTTTTTTTTCACTTCCTGTGAGTTTTTTTTTCCTGGTTCTTTTATTTTACCACCATCTTAGACAAACTCATCTGACATGTGCTACAATGTTTATCTCAGTTTTTGTTGATATTTTTTTGTCCCCACTCATTCAGAGCTTGAAACAAAAAAAAAGTAAACACGACGAAAAACCATTCTGAAATCTACTACAAAACACGGACAGGATACGACGGTTCCATTTATGTTCAGTCCATTTGCTAACTGGAGTTGGGCGAAGTGGACGACAGAGAGATACGCAGCCGGAGCAGGAGGGGGCGGTGTTTGAATTACATTCTCATCAATGATTCAGTGGCATGACCAGGGGCTGGAGACTGAAACTGGAACAACACGCAGCTCTAGTGGTGGACGTGCAACCAGACACAAACACACGGGGAGGTCGATGATGTGGACATATGAGCGCTCCACAGTGTGTGTGTCTGCACGGCGCACACACACACACACGACCCGACACCGATACACAGAGATGTGTAGTAGCAGTCTACATACACATCTGGGCCATACAGTGTGGCCCATTAATGTACTGAATTACAGACATGTGGTCCACTGGGCCACATGTCTGTGATGGATTAGGATTGGCCGTGTCCATTCTTCATGTCTGATAATCCATACTCAGACTAGGGGATGCTCCGATATTGACCTTTTTGCTAATATCCCATATTCCGATACCATCCAGCAGCTAATTTCCACTTTCAACATCCGAGGTGAAAACGATGTCATCGGTCCGGCGTCCCGTGACCAGTTTGTTCCTCTGTGCTGTGGAGCGACGGGACACAAACACTGGGTTTGCTTTGTTTTACTCCAGCACCAACAACAATCCTGACTCTGTTCTCCGTCACTTGTGTGTTTGACAAATGGACGGTGTCGCCGAGTTGTTGTGTTTACAGAGCCGAGCCGAGCCCAGCGCTCTGCTCTGGTCCGTCTGAGCAGCGTGTCACAGTGAAGGGAGGGGGGGAGGGGGGGTCACAAAGGGTGGCGTTAATCTGGCTTCAGGTTTTTTTGGATCGATTGTTGTGACTTCAGGGGTCATAATTCTGCCCTTCACTTTACAGCGTTGACGGGGCATTTATAGACATTTACTGC
>NC_024318.1:4902447-4906181 GCF_000523025.1 Cynoglossus semilaevis
CGGGGGGTGTGAGACACTCCAGATTGATGGTGGAGATCGTGGACGGGTCACTGAGTTCATCGCTGGCTAGAATGACTTAAAAATGGTTTTGTGGTTGTTCTGGATCTACGAGAGCTTCTTTAAACAATGTCTTCTTCGGGTGAAATGTTTTGTTTTTTTTTCAGTATCAGAGGAAACAGGAAGTAATGTTGATAACCGTTATCATATGAGAACATTTCCTGCAGAGACACTGTTGATTTTTTTGATTTTTTTTTTGTGCCAGTTTGACTCTTTTCTAATCCAAATGCCTAATTTACATTAAAGAGGATTAAAGATTTCCACTTCATTTTACTGCATTTCCTAACTCCATAGTAAAAGATTATGGAAATTGATAAAGAATCAAGTCATTAATGCTCTAATATTTAGTCAGTAAGGTTCCAGTTAAAACTAGAAAGTCTTCTTTTTTTTTCCAGTGTTAAGGTAAGAAGGGGGCGGAGGGCAGCGGCCAGGGGGTCGGGTGGGGGCGGGGGCGCTGTAGAGTCCATAAAGGTCTAACTGTGCTGCTTCTGGGCAAAGTTTGGAATCATTAGCCCGTTGTTCACCAAAATAAAACGGCCCAGTGTGAAGGAGCTGCTGACTCCGGGTTGCCAGGTTGTGACTCTGTTTCCAAGTTAAACATCAGAGGCCAAATTTAGTTTATTTTTATAGTGTAACTTTTTTTTGTCTAGACAACTGTTGCACAGGTTCCCCACACGTCAGATCAGCTGTGCGCTACGTTACGCAAACGGATTCTCCGACCTTTCTAGTAGAATTGCTTCAGAGTTTGGTGCATTTGCAGGAACAGCAGTCAGTGTTGAAGAGGATCGTTGTTTTGGTGCGACCTGCCTCTGTGTGTGCGTGTGTGTGTGTTGTCGATTTAAAACAGGAAAGTGAAGCAGGATATGGCAATCATGCATTATCAGAGTTGATAATTACTCTCTATATAATGTGCCTGCAAGAGTGTGTGTGTGTGTGTGTGTCTATCAGGAAACTGGAGATTGTGTCAAATTTCAGCTGCAGTTCAACCAATAGCAGAGCAGGGAAACCACCGAGATAACATCACTGGTTTCATAGTTAAAAAAAAACTCTTTCATGAGTGTTTGTGAAAATGTAACCTCTGCGACTCTTTCATTTTCTGGAGCCAACAAGTAAAAGAGAAAAAAAAATTCACATCAACAGGTTTCTGTTTTCAGTTCCCGGATGAAACCGAAAACCCAAACAGATAAATTAAAACCTCAGGGTGACCGATATCGCAGCAATACCGATCCTGAGTATCAAACCTGATGTCCTGACCCGAGGGGTCAAGACATCCCTAGAATGTTGGACCAGCAGACTGGTTAACTTGCTGTAAGTCAAAGGAAACTCACCACATTTGTGTGGAAACATTTTTTTTTTCTTTTCAACTTCATGCCTTCAGAGAAGCAAATGTTCCGTTTCATTCCCCTGTTCTGTTCTGCAGTAGAACATCAAACATGAGTACACAGCCAGGGGGATATAATATTCAAAGTACTGTAAAGAGTAGCAGCAGATGTTCTGGTCCCAACAGAGTCATGGTGTGAGTCGGAGATGAGATGATACACACAGCCTTGTTTGTTAGTGCCATTCATTAAAAGTCAGTTTTTCCACCAAACGTTTCGACTCCACTTCTGTCGGCACGTCTTTGACTTTCACATGACAAAATTAACACAGTTTTTCCAGAACGCCTCCCAGGGTTTTTTAAAATAAGAACACTATTCATGAGTTCAACTGTGAGTGCTGCAGAGTCTCCAGCTATGACTGAGGTCTGTTCTAATTCTGCCGCCTCCTTCATCTCCGTTTGACCCACGTAAGTGGCACCGGGGGGGAGAGAGGAGGGGGGGCGCTGTACAAGGAAGTAAAGGATAGTAATTAGGGACGATATCCAACACGCTAACAATGGCCAGTTGCTGTAAAACTCCCTAAACTTTAGTGCAAGTGAACTTTCTCCTCCCCTGCGTCGTGTGTTAATGCGACAACAGCGACGAGAGCAGGTTTAAATCATTCATGTTGTTCAGCATAAAGTGATACATGACTGTCACGTAAATCATTTATGCACACGTGCGTGTGTGTGTGAGAATGTGTGTGTGCTGACCTTCAAGGGGCCTAAAGTATGCAGTTACCTGAGACGACCACAAGGAAAATAAAGTTGTCCTTCACTTTGATTAATAAACGCAGTACCTGTAAACTCCTACAGGGGGCAAGGACGACTGTGTCACTGTGTTCAGGAGGAGTGTATATGGGTAAAAATCTGGCGATTACGATATGTATCGCGATACAGGGGCAACGATACGATATATTGCTATATACTGCGATACTATAAGTACAACGATATATTGATTTTTTTTTTTTACCCCCAATGTAACCGTAGTCCCAGTGTGATCCTAGTCTGAGACTCTGTTCCATCTGAACATCAGGTCCTAACACTGGAACAGAGGGATCTACATTTGGAATCACTAGAGAAGAAAGAAAAGAAAAAGAAAATGAACCAACACCAGGAATATTGAACTGGGAATTGGTGAGAAAAAAAAAAAAATTTTTTCCAAATTCTAATGTTTTAAATAAGGTTCAGTGAAGTGTCGACTGCAGCTGAAGCTGTGTATGTGTTTACGTGTGAGTGTGTGGGGGGGGGGATCAGGAGTGGGTGAGTGGGTGAGGTTCTATCTACAAAGGAGCGTGCTGAAGAAAAACTTTGGGAACCACCAAGCTCTACGTACTTTGGAAAATCCTGCTGATGGTTTAACCCCCTCCCCTTCCTCCCCTCCCTCCCCCCTGCCTCAGAAAACCAGGCCATAAAAACTATGCCCACCGTCTGACCCACTTTCTGGTCCGGTAATCTTTCCCTCCCAAACTCCATCACTCCCAGCAGAGGAAAAGCCTGACTGGGAGCAGAACTCCAAATCTCCTCAGACACAGCGGGGAGGGAGGGGGAAAACTGTGTCAACAGCCACACCAAAGCTGCAGGAAGATAAACACAAACACCGTTCAGAACAGCAATACTCTGCACACACCATTAGGGGTTCAAAGTGTGTGCAAACATAAACGGTGTTTGGAATTCACCGGCTCGAATCTCACACACAAACACACACACAATCAGCGAGGAGTTGTTAAACACCATCTGCTTGAACGATTGTCACAACTTTCATCTACAGGCGTTCAGTAAACGCACCATAAAAAAAATCACATCAACATCGTGCACAGAGTTCAGTCACACCCCGGTCTAAAGAGCACAGAGTCGACTGTTAGCATCGTCTCAACCACTGCACACTGCAGACCCACCTTTGTTTGTCGTAAGCAGATGTTTTTTTTTATGCTACGATGCTAACGCTAACATGTATTTAGAGTCTGTAGCGATCACAGACACACCATGTAAACAGACATTGGACATTCTCAAAGGTTGGTCTGTAACGCTGAAATTACATCAACATTAACCAGCTTTAACCATCAGGCTAACACATTTCTAAAGGTTAAGTACGAATATAATTCAAAGAGTCAATTTAGCAAAAAGAAACACCACCAAAAAATAGCAAAATAAAACCTAATACAAATTCCAAGAAATTAATCAAATTAATCTGCACACAGAATTATCATAAATGTAGTTTGAGAAGAAAGTTATTGTCCAGATAAAAACTATGTGAGTGCAAAGAATGGTCCCCGAGCCAGACTTTGGATGTGGACAAATGTATTATATATTATATTTA
>NC_024318.1:4906438-4911868 GCF_000523025.1 Cynoglossus semilaevis
TCTCTCCCCCCCTCCCTCCCCCCCCCCCCCCCCCCTCCTTTACCCCCCTTACACTACTAACATCATCCACTCCGGTTTCCTCCTGGTAATTGAGACTCCGAACACACACACACAGGTCTGCCATGAAGACATAAAAACTACATTTACTGTATATGCCAACCCCCCTGCCTCCCTGCCCCCCCGTCTTCTCCAGGCAATTCACACTAGATCTTAACACCATGTATAGGGCTGTGAGAATGTTGGCTTTAAATAGATTGTGCAGAAATATATTAAGGACTATTCATCCTTCCTTACAACAGCGCAGCACTGTTTTAGCTGAAACAGGACTCCTGTTTCCTGCACCAGGCTCCAGGTCCACGGAGGGACCAGCGTCTGTGGGACCAGGTGCAGTGGAGACCCTTCGTTTCCCCTCCTGGACGTCACATGCTTGGTTCGGTTTGGTTCATGATTTGATTTTTTTTTTGATCAACTCAACGTAAATGGCCGCGGACAAAACGTGTCTGGTGAGACGTTAAATGTAGCGTCGGGAGTTTCTGGAGCATCCCACGCAACGCAAATGAAGTTGAACTAAAAGTGAACTTTTCGCTCCACGACATCCAATCAGCAACGAGTTTATCCCGACAACACTCGCCTAAAGTTAAGCAGAGAAGTTAGCAAACGATGGAGGAAAAATCTTATCACCGTGTGGCGCCACCAACACTGCTGCTACGATTTATCCAGACCGAAATACAAGAAGAAGACGCATGGGCTAAAGTTAACCAGGAGGTGGCGCTCTCTGGTAAGCGCGAATGACGCAATGATAGAAAAACGATCAGACGGCGCAACAAAGGGTTTTTTTTTTTGCATCTATCGCATTTGATTTGAACATAGCATGAGTGGTTTTAGAAAAGGTTTTCAAACTGACTCTTTGATAAAAACACGTGTGTTCCATGGTGTAGTGGTTGGAGGACACGCCTCAGAAGCAGCGAGTCCTGGGTTCGATTACCAGAGGAACCACATGCTTGATTGTTAATCCTCCTCTTGCAAGTCACTTTGGACAAAACAATCTGCTAAAATAATAAAAAAAATGACATTTGCTATTTTTCATATAAATGTCAGTGAGTACGTTTTTTTTTTTGTTGCTGTTGTTGAACCCAATAACCTCTCCTGCAGGTTGGGAACCGAAACAACAAACCACACCAGCAGGTTGTAATAAAAATGAACCCTCAGCATTCTTTGATTAATCATCACACTGACAAGAAGACAAAGGGGACGAAATGCTGAGGGCATTCTGGGTAATCAGATGAAGATGACACCAGTCTACCAGAGAAGGGAAGTGGGTTTAGATCCCTTATCAGTACCAAAAAAAAACAAAACAAAAAAAAAACAAAAAACCTGATCCGTCATTGACTGACAGTGAGGCACGAGGTGGCAACAGCGGAGTGCATATGGACGAGGGTAAGGAGAGGAAGGAAGGGGGTGAGGGTGGGGGTGGTCATTAACTGGTTATCAAGCATCAGAAATGGGCCACGCATTCGCTTAACGCCTTATCAGGCAATGTTCCCTTTACTCACACAATCCCACCCCCCACCACACCGTAACAGTTTGTCGTGCAGAGACTGGAAGTGATGTAAACTAATACCTGCATCTCTGAAGTCACACACACACATAAGTGGATGGTGTGGCTATTCTTGTAAAGGCTACAGTCAAAGACTTCCAGTCAAATTCAGCTTCACAAAAGTTCAAAGCAAGTCTCGGATTTTTTTTTTTTTTTTTTTTTTTAAAGGACGGCTTGGAAGATGGAATAAAAAGAAGAAGAAACGTGGTCTAAAAATAATCTAAAAACCAACACTGACACTGAGTATCTTTTAAAACTAGGTGGAAAAAAAATGATTTCGGTCTTCTACCGGAAAAAACTCTATATATTTCTTATGCACGTCATCTTCAAATGTTGACAGTTGAGATTGAGATCAGGAATGATCTGGAAATTTTTTTTTTTTTTTTTTTTGAAAAGTTACTTCCAAAACCACCAGAGAACGTCTGGTTCCAGACCATTTGGAACCACCACATATCCAGTGACCAGACATAACTTCACACCACAGCACAGCCGTGTCTTCAAATATTTAATTACCTGGAAGAAAAGAAGAAGAAGAAGAAGAAGAAAAAAACCCTTTCGTCTCTTTATCTCATTAGATCCAGGCACTGAGTTCCACTGGAGCAGGAAGTGTCAGTGTCGATACCAGGAAAAGGTCTTAATGAGACAATATACACGCACGCACGTGCACGCGCACGCAGAGTCACTGTCAGCCGACAGCTTTTATCTTTATGGAACCTCCTGACTTCCACTAAGATTGTGTCTGTGCGCGTGCATGCGCGTGCGCGCGTGCTTGTGTGTGTGCAGCTGCAGCAGCCACAGTACGAGGCTCTGGTGTGATGACTAACTTGGAGTCAATAAAATGAGCCTCAAACCGCTCACAGAGAATCAACTTATGGGACAAAGAGCAGCCAATGGATGGAGAGGCTAACGCTGCATTAGCACAGCGACGCTGCCGCTGTCAGCCGCTGTCACTACTACTGTGTTTACGCTAAATTACATGGAGTTACGATGGAAGCGGCGAGTACTCACTGTGACGTGACGGCTTTTGTCCTGTCGTCGTCCCCGGGGTTTGTCTTCTTCTTCTTCTGCTGTGTCCCCAGACTTGTCTTTCTCCAACTTGCTGATGTTAGCAGGGCTGGCTAACCGCTCCGTCCACCGGCTCCACTCTAATTTCGTCGCTAATTTCCCCTTTCCTCTCCGGGTGTGCTTGTCCCCCACACACACGCGACAATTGGTAATTGGATGATATTTAAAAAAAAAAATTTAAATAAAAAGGTAATTCAAGGCGTTTATTCTCCGCGTCCTCCTCCTGCTGCCGGAGACAGGAGTCGGTGTCCAGAGTCCCACGGAGCAGCGGAGTCTTCTTCACTGTCTCTCTCTCTCTCTCTCACTTCTCTCCTTTGTTGTGAGCATCTCAGCGTAAACACTGGAGCCGACAGTCCTGCCCGTTCACTGGAGCGGTGGGCGGAGCTTATACCACAAACACACACACACATGCTGACACACTGGAGTCACTACCGCAAAGGACTCTGGGTCCTGGAGTTTTTACTTGGAGATTGCTGTGTTGCTATGTTTTAATCGAGTTGGTCAGGATTTTTTTTTTTTTTAAATAAAATATTTTCCCGGCTGATTTTTTTTATTCACGGCTATAAACACGGAAGTGAAGGCAACACAGGAAATGAAACATGAAACTGAAATCACATCAAGATCAAGGAATTTTGTGATCGTTTACACAGAAACTGCTGTAATTTAAAATGTAAAGATTGGGTGAGAAAAAGATTTCACAGCAAAAAAAATAAAATAAAAAAGAGTTCCCCTTGGGAAATTAAAGATGTAAATTGCGAAATCAGTGATGACTGCTGAGTAAATATTAAATAAATGTCACTCAGGAGAGAAGGAGGATAACGGACCCGACACAGGCACAGAGTTGTTTCTTTCTGGAAAAAACACAATTCAGTTTAAAATGTCCGAACACTGAATCTGAAATTTAAAAAAACCCTGGTGTGCACTTGAGGGTAAAAGCTGCTGATCACACCCGTCCAGGAACAAAGTGTTGTCGTTTGACTGACATGAACTCACCTTGACAACTGCGAGGCCTGCAGGGGCCGCTCTGCTTCACCGACTCCTCGTGAAACTTTGATGTGAATCAGTGAATTTCGGTCTCGACAGACACAGGCGACTGGCTCCACCTCAAAGGCACTTTCACGCTCACTTTCATTCCATACAGCTTAACATACCTTAAATGTTCGGTGATTATAAAACCCGGTCAGCCGAGAAAGTCTGCTCCAAAAGAAAAGTTCATTGGAACAGGAGCAGAGAGCAAACTGCAGACGAGCTAACCAAAATTAGCCAAATTATGGCTAAACGTTTGCAAAATTAGCAAAACATTATCCAGGGAAATATCAAGAGGCAGAGACTGGGAAATAGCTTAGCTTTAACTCAACATAGACCAAAAAAATAAATAAAAATGAGCCAAATAGGAAGTCATTGTATTCCAAACATAACAAAATATTAGCTGGAAATATTACAAGGTTCCATTCAGCTATCTTCAGCTAAACGTATAGCAAAACTTGCTAAGGTATCACTCGCCAAATAAACTTTTTTTTCCTGTTACAATAGAAAATACAAACAAACAAAATATTAAACAGGAAGTTAAATCAAAAAGTGATAAATGACAGGAAAATATTTGACTGAGCTGCTGTGTGGAAAATTCTCAAAATAAAAATAATCTCAGTTTAAGAACTTTATCCTGTATTTGCATGTGCATGTATTAGTTAAATAAATAATAAAGTGCTGCAGTGAGATGCGTTCATACACACGTGTGCACACACACACACCTGAGGTTTTGCTAATAAAACAGTCGTCCGAGGTTGAGCGCCGCAGCAGGCGAGTGTCAGTGGGCTCCACCGGCTGGAACAACCTGAAAGAAGACACTGCTTTTAGGAAATAAACTGAAGAAACTTAAGAGAGCGCGTCTGCCTGCACACACACACACACACACACACACACGTGCAAATCTTACATAATCTTTGCACATATTTGAATCTGTGTTTAAATCCTGCTGTTTACATCGCCATGGTAACACCACCCACAACTCTGCTGGATGATCCCGGGCCTGGAGGCAGCAGCAGCAGCAGCAGCAGCAGCAGACACACCTTTCTTTCAGCCTGTTGCTTTAAGCTCCTCCTCCTGGTCTTCAGCCTCTGACGGACGTCTCGATGAGTTCGTCTCTTTGGAGCAGAATCATCAGAAAAGTCAGAGGTTTTTACAGAGTTTTGTCAGAGTTTCTCTGATGATGGAGCACAGTGAACACCTGGGCGTCAACTCACATTAAACTGTTGTATACGAATTATATTTCATTCCTACGGACCATCTAAAGCATGTGTCAAACTCAAGGTGCGGGGACCAAAGGTGGCCCGCCAAGTCATTTTGTGCGGTCCAAACTGAGGTTCTGAGCTGAGGTTTCTCAACCTGATGAATGAAAAGTGTCCATCTAAAGCATGTGTCAAACTCAAGGTGCGGGGACCAAAGGTGGCCCGCCAAGTCATTTTGTGCGGTCCAAACTGAGGTTCTGAGCTGATGTTTCTCAACCTGATGAATGAAAAGTGTATTTTTATTACACAGCAATGCACAACACACATTTGTAACTTAAAAAATGATTGATCAATTACTTGTTTTTTTATTATTAATGTTATGGAGTAGTTACATCTATATAGTTACAACTGGCCCTTTAAGGGGAGCCATATTGCATATGTGGCCCCTAATGAGAATTAGTTTGACACCACTGCCCTAAAGGGACATGGGAAAAAAGTTGGATTTAAAAAAACAGAACAAACAAAAACAACTTTCTGTTC
>NC_024318.1:4911945-4937729 GCF_000523025.1 Cynoglossus semilaevis
GTTCCATCAACGTCAACACAGAACATTCTCATTAGTGTGTTTTAACAACAGTTTAGGAGCTCGCTGCTCAGGTTACTGCAGCCTGTGAGTGTGTGTGCGTTTGACATGACACAGACCTGCTACTGACAGAGTCTGAGGTCGCGACCTCGGCTGGGTCAACCTGTTAAACAACTCCAGCGCCAAGAGTTTTTTAAACACTTCATGTTTGAATCAGGGATCAGAACAGCATACGCTGTCAGTGCAGGTGAAGCCCCGGCTGTTCTGGCGTCAGAATCGGCCACACAACTGGACCTGTTGTTGCCCACGGCTGGACTCAGGTCCAAACGTTTCCTCACTGCGATGTGAAGTGGATCGACTCCCAGCTAAACAGAGTCCAAACATCGTTTCATCCACGACGTCCAGACTGACGTGTTTTAGTTCGACGTGTTGCTGCAATTTATTAGAGTTATCCAGAAACAGAAAATGATGAAGCAGGGAGAGGTCAAAAATAACCTGTTGTTGACTAACAGTCATTGTGTGTTTACTGTTGAGTCATGTGATCTGAATGGAGCGGCTAAAACAAGGAGGGTGGAACGTAACAAACAAAAGGCGTCGACTGCTTCGATGTGTATCAAAAGAAAAGAAAAGCAGCAACAAATACATTTTTTAAAAATCAATATAGAAAAATAAAATAAAAAAATATAAAATATACATAAATATGATAGTAAAAATATATAAAATATATATAAATATATTACATAAAATATATAAAATATAAAAAATGTCCTATAAGTGAACAAAAATGGCTGACGGACTTACCGAAAAAAACTAAAAGTTAGTTGAAATATATCTTATCATATAAACATATATTAAAACATAGTGAGCACCAACAAATACAAGTCAAATACATAGTAAAACGTTAGCCAAAAAGATCAGTAAGAAATACTAATGAAATATAAAAAAAATTTCAGTTAAACATTTGACAAGTTGTGCTGTGTATATATATTTAAAAAAAATAGAAATAAGAAAAACTAGTTTTGATTCAACTAGTGACGTGAAAAAAAATCATAAAAAATGACCAGTCAAAAAATTGTAGGCCACATAAAACCCATCCAGGTGACATAACTGGCCCGTGAGCCAGACTTTGGACACACTGGTGGGTTCCCTCAGATGCAGCCACGGTTCTGACCTAAAAGTCTTTAGTATTTTTTTTTCGTTGGTAAACTGAGCGGCTGGAGGGACCATGTGCACTTGTGCCGTGCGATGCTGACTCTGGACCAGCGTCAAAGTGTGCGGCCTGACAGCGAGGGCAGACTGTTCCTGGCGTGGCCTCCGTGCTTTGTTGTTGTTGTGTGATAAGCGCAAAACATAGCAACAGCTGTGGCGGCTCAGGCTGCAGCGGGGAGTCAGGAGGAGTCTTGAGTGGTGTGACAGGATTATGTGATAGAAACATGCTGTGCTCATGCTTAGCCAAATATTAAATAACACGAGTGTCCCGTGTTTGAGGGGCCGCGCCGAGCACTGTTGACCTGCTGCCATGGCGACAGTAACCATGCTGGATAATGTTTACACAATGTTAAACATATCACAGAGCAGACGCACACACACACACACACACAGGGCGGAGCAGATGAATCAAACTCTGTGAGTGTGTGTGAGTGTGTGTGAAGTGTACTTTTTGTTCTCTCTATAAAACCTAAAACCTACTTGAACTTGTTACCTAAACACTGTTGACTCCTCTGTGCTAACCTTTAGCTTGGCGCTGGCAGCTTTTTAGCTGTTTTGTTTGTCACTAGGCAAACTCTGAATTATCATCTGTCAACTTTCAACTTTGAGTTTTTTTTTTATGCTGTTTTATAAACAATAAAACATCTGGACTATTTTAAACTTTTGTGGACAAACATTTGAACATTATCTTGGAAACATCGTCGGACATTTTAAGTTATTTTCTGGCTAAGTGTCAACCAATTCCCCTGCCTGAATTTAACTTTTTTTTTTAGTTCTTGTTTTGCAAATTTCAAGACCTCCCTGACAGCTCTGTGCTGCAGAGAAATGAAATGAAACAACCTGGAATCTGCAGAAAAGGCAGAGAGAGTGTGAATCTGACAGGTGATAAAGGAAAAACTAGAATTGATTTTATTTATTTTTGTGCAGGTTGAGATGTTTTTTTATATGAGGAAATTTAAAAAATAAAACCTCTATAAGACTTTTAAGTGCAATTGCGATATTCCGAGGACGTTGTTTCCCTTCGTTAACCGTTCGTGACCCTGTTGTATAACACTGACGTTTCATCCCAACTGTCAGCGTTAATGAAAGGTTCAAACGTCACTGAACCTGTTGATGCTAATGGACCTATTGTTAGTGAGGACTTAATTTGAGCCCTGTTTTTTTTTTAATATATTTGCTTTCGTGCACGTGAGCCTTTGTGCATGTTTGTTTGAACGTGTGTGTGTGTGTGTATAAGTTGGTAGGGATAGATTTCAGGATTATTTACTTTCCTGGTTACTCATGTTGTGCAGACGTGTGGTGTGGACTTGGACTCCACTTTTCCCACTTACACACAAACGTATCGTAACTGTGTGTGTGTGTGAGGTCATTTCATGTTCTATATGACGTGTTCTGTACATTCATTCAAGGCCGTTCTTGTGTGTGTGTGTGTGTGTGTGTGCTGTAATACCCTCCAGATGTCGGTGTGAAACACTCCTCACATGGTAACCAGGTTCCTTCATCACAGCTCAGCAGAAACACCGACCGTTCCTCCTGCAGAAGTTTCCAAACTCCAACATCTGCGTGCGCTCGTCAGGAGACACGGACGTGGGCTGCAGCCCAGACCAGGAGACTCTGGACGTAGCTTGGTTGTCTCAGTCCAGTCCAGTCCAGTCCTGGTTCTTCTTAAAGTTGTTAAGAAACAACTTTAAACTACTTAAAGTTGTTAAGAAAGAACTTTAAACTAAGATTTCGTAGATCAAATTTTTATCAGATTAATCACAGGAGCGCTGCAGAAATAATTACAATTAATCACCATTAATTGTTCAAACTGCTGTACAGTGATGACACAGACCACCCACCCACACACACACACACCCACACACACTCAGCTGTCAGTGTGTTTCCAATACATACTGTATCTACAACTCCCTCCAAACCTCTGTGAACCTCCTGCTCCTTATCTCCTTCCATCAATCAGACTGTTTGGACTCAAAACACGAGACGAGACAAAAGTGTGGGAATCATCAAAACACAGACTGCAGTGAAGCAGCGTCTCCACACGTCTAGACCCTGAGTGTCCACTGAGGGTCCACTGATGTCACGACCTCACTGACCTTCTCACCCACCTCTGTAGAACAGACCCAGCTCCAGTGCCTCGTCTTTAACTCACTCCCTCAGCTCGGTGTCAAACATGAGTCTGTCTGTCTGTCTGTCTGTCCTGACTTGGTGACGAGGCCGCACCAAATTACAGTCCAATGACGCTGTAATTACACGGTGACAACCAAAGTCCCAGAGGAACTGTTCTGGAACTATTCCTGATCAGCATAATCACACCTACAAAAGCAGAGAGGATTGTGGGTAAAATCTCATCGTTTCATTTGTGGCCAGATCTCGTGTGTGTGTGTGTGTGTCGGATGCTGTAACCTTCAGAGTTTGAACACAATTTAGTGGCGCCTCCATCTGGTCCGTATTACCTCCCATCATTTCACAGCCGTCGTGTAATTACACTGAGTGAATTTCCTTCCTTATTCTTACGGAAAATTATGCAGTAGTTTATCATAGCTTGAAATTAAGCCTGGCTTCAAATAACTGCGTTTCCAGCCAACGGCGAGGAAGTGAACACACACAGCGTGTACGCAGCAATAAAGCTCAAAGTGAGGCATGAGTTCATCCTCCTTGACCGGGGAGAAAATAATCAGCTGAGAAAAATGAAACAAAGGCTGAAAATTACATTCAAGGACTCGTTCTGGGAATTAGAAAGAAAAAACAATTGAGTTTAAACCAAATATTACCTAAAACAAAAACACTGAAAGTTAACTGTTAGGTTAAAAAAGTTGAAACTTGAATAGCGTAAAACAAGTCAGAAGACGTCGACGTGACAAGACAATATTTGGTTAAAAATGAAACCACGAAGATTAGATTCAAATAGGATAAGATTAAAAAATAGCTAAAATAAATAGCTATAAACACTGTTAAAAATTACTAATAAAAAAAACAAATTAGCTATAATTTAATTTCAGGTCTCAAAGCAGTTGGTCCTGAAATAAAAACTTTAAAAGAAAGTGCAAAAAATGAAAATGAATAAAAACTTTAAAAGAAAGTGCAAAAAAAATGAATAAAATCACTAAAATGTAACAATGAAAAAATTTGGAAAAAGCAACAATATCCAAAAATATAACAGAGGTCACAAAAAATAACCAGTGATGAGCAGTAAAAATTCCTGCCTTAACGATGGGTCAACAAAAAAAACTTTGGTCGAAGATAACAATTTTCCATGTGCAAAAACCCATCCACGGGCCAGACTTTGAACACGTCCCATTTACACTGTATTAGCTGACAGGACGCGGTTTAAACGTCAAAGTTTCAACAGTCGACCTCGGGTTGTTTGGTTTTTCTTTTGTGACTGTGGTTAAAGTTGGGAAGATTTCTCTGGGATTAACAGCTGTGAGGAAACAGTGGAGACACTGGAACGGTCGGAGTTTACAGTAGACACACCCAGACACAGGCCAAAACAAACACACACACACACACACACATGTCCATGTTCAAACAGTCACACCAGGATCCACGCTAGACATCAGGGTCGTCCTCATCACTATCCTCAGCCTCGTGGTCACCGTGGCAACGAGCAACACAATGATGAAAGCAAACCTGATGTCATTACATAAATCTGTCGTCCTCAGCCTGGGGCTGTTTTTCTAACCACAGGAATTGTGGGGGATTTTTTTTTATACCATTGTATCGAGTAAAATCTGGCAGTGAAGAAACAACAGGACAAGGGAGGGGTGAGGGTGGGGGTGAGAGGGTGGAGAACCTGCAGCAGTCTGATGGTTGGAGGTTGATGAAGAGAACGTCAGTGGAGCGCATCTGTTCAAACAGGTTCTACACATGTCGCAGCACAGGAGCGTGAAAAGAGTTTCTCACCAGTCCATCAGGGAGAAGACGATGGAGTGATAGAACATGAGGGGGAAGAAAAAAAAAGAGAAGAACATTTTTTAATTGATACATACAGTATATATCTTAAATAGTATTATAGTATTTTAATTTTTAAAAATGTATCAAATTTGTAACTGGATTTTGCAGCTTTAAAAAACAATACCAATACCACAAACCTCGTTTACTGCTGGGACAGAGAGACACATCGTATCAGCCGGTAGGTGTCAGTGTTTCCCACCTGTTTGTGTTTGTGTGCGAGAGAAACAGTTGTCGTTACCAGAAGACCCTGGAACCATGTGAGAGAAATTATGGAACAATGACACAAATACAAAACTCTTTTTATATGTGTTTTATATATCTTGTTGCCGTTTTATGCAGCTAACACTTAATTTAATAAAAAAGACAAATCTTATGTCGGGCAGATTGTTGGAGGAACGTGGCACATGACCAGTGAGTGAACGTGTCTGTAGCTGCATCCACTGTGTCCACAGAAGAATCCCCAAAAATACAGCGAATGTCTTTAAAACCCTCTTCCTCCGCCGACAAATGTAAGGACGAAGCACAGCCTCCGTTGTCAACAACCTTCGTTTCTGAAGCACCTGGTAACACACTGGGATGAAGAGCAGTTACCGATTTCAGCAGACGGAACAAAAAGACCAAACTGGTAAAACAACCAAGGCAAAAAGACCAAACTGGTAAAACAACCAGAAACAGAAAACCGTTTTGTTGCTGCTGGGAAAATAATAATAATAATAATAATAATAATAATAATAAACTGACTGGCTGAGAATTTGTGGACGAGGCATTAAAAAACATCAGTGTGAAACCAACTCTGGGTTCCTGACAACATTCTACAACAACAGCCCTTCTGTCATTTCCCGCCGGCAGAGCGACCATTAAAAAGTACTTCACATTTTATTGAGTTTACATTTAAAATCCAAACATTTATTTGAAGGTGTGAGACCTTTACTGTTAGCAAAACAAATAATAAAAAAAAACTGGGCAGAGAACCGACGTCCTCACGGACATTCACAATGTCTCCATGACGGCCGGTCGATGTGATGGCCATTCTGTAGCTTAGCTTCGTACCGTCAAGGCAGAAAAGAGTGAAAGGTAAAACCAGCGAAAATAATATGGACAAAGAAAACACTAATTTGGCACTAATTAAAGATCTCTGATATAAAGTCGGAGTAAAGTATCCAGTGATTCATGCAGTTCTGTGACCCATCCATTTTCTTCTTGCGACCCACTCTGAGCCACAACCCACCATTTGAACAACACTGACGTGAAGTGAGCTGCAACAGAATATGGATTAACAGTGAACGTGAAAACAAATTCTAACTCAACAGTGACCCTGAGGTGTGAGAGTGTGTGTGAGTGTGTGTGTGTGTGTCCTGTCTGGGCTGAAGGGTTTGAAGATGCTGCAAAAATAACAGGATTGTACAAAAGTTTTAGGCAGGTGTACACATTTACCTTTCACCTCATTTTTGCAGCCTTTTTTTTTCATTGTTACTTTAGAGTCAGAGTGGAGCGGTATTAGGACTCACTGTATGGTTCCAGGTTCGATTCCACAATCCCAGATGTTGACAGACGGACAGGCTTAAAATGATTCTTCAATTTTTTTTTCTATCTCAAGTAAATACCACAAGAACCAGAACTTCATTCTGGTCTTTTTTCAGGTTCTGGCTGCTGGGCGAAGTGATGCACGACCCTGTATATAAATGTTTACCTCTGCCTGAAACCCTTGGCACGATAATGTGTATCCGCAGCAACAAAAAAGAGTTGACGTAGTACTTGAGGACTGAACTGTGTTTCTGCAGTTTGTTTGTTTTCAGGCAGCACTTTCAGGATCAGACGCAACCATGATGATGATGATGTCACCTCCCACTCCTGCTGTGCAGCATCAGAGGGTCCACAGACAGAGGGTCCACAGATAGAGGGTCCAGGTGATCAGAGGGTCCACAGACAGAGGGTCCAGGTTGAGACGGCATTTGTCTCTGCAGGACGGAGACTCACGTCCTCAGCTTCAAGATGACCGTGGCCAAGACCAGGAAGAAGGTGTTCCATCCCAGGGTGACGGCGAAGCCTCGCCACACCATCATCCGAGACAAGCCCCAACCTGTCGATACGTTAACATGACGACAGAAGTGGGTCACAAAGTCAACCACCTTTCTGATTTTCCCAACAGCTAAAAATATTCAAATAGTGGCCCGCAGACCACTAGTGGCACAGACACAACCTCAATTCAATTAGCAAATTCTAGCATTCATTCAGGAAACAGATTCCAGGACTTCCTGTGCGTCATGTTCAATGACCTCCAGAGATTCTGCTGTCGTCACTTTTAAAGACGATGACGTCCAGAGTTGAGGACGGAGGAGGAAACCACAACACCTTCCAGCCCAGGAAGTTGAGTTCCACAGGATCCAGTCCTGATGAATGATTTAGACCTGATGCTTCTTTTTTGGCTGGTTTTGGCTGTGACTCAGGCCGACCAATGGCTGAGCAGGAAACACCAGGAGGACCTAATGATATGAACCGCAGGTGTGTGTGTGTGTATGTACGTGCGTGTGTTGATTACCTCGGTACATTATGCAGCGCAGAGCCTCCGAGGCGTAAGTCTGAGGCAGAGCCAGGCTGAGGTAACGCAGAGGATACGGGATACACTCCACGGGCCAGATGATCCCTGCAGTGGAGGAGGACAGAGGAGAGTCGGAGTGAGAACACGTTTGGAAGATTACAACAGTTTCACAGATGGTTTATGAGTGAATTGACTTATTTATCAGCAGCAACAGTTCCATCAACCTCAGTCATAATCCAACTAAAGGAGATCATCTGGGAACCAGGAAAGTTCCATCTCTAATAGAAGAAACCTCAGGACCTCTGAAGTTTAAAGATAAAGACTGTGTGTGTGTGTGTGTGTTAGAGTCTCTAAATGGGCTGCACTTCATTAACTCTCCTCAGGTGTTAGAGACAGATTATTACCTCATGTCCGTCCACGGCTTTTAAAAGTTATGTGGGTTAAAAATAATCCTAAAAAGCGAGCCACGCTGACCTTGTGACTTCACACAGATTATATCCAGTTTATGGTGATTGGACACTGAAGGTCACACACCCACACACACACACACAGTGAGGCCTACCGCTGATGATGAGGTTTGGGTAGAAGACGCCCAGGGCAGTTTGGTTGGCGCTCTGTTCGTCGTCGAGGGCAGCGGAGATGACGAGGCCGAAGGAGATGCCGGTGATGCCCTGGAGGACGATGAGGACGATGACCAGAACCAGGGAGCCTTTGTTTGGCATCTGCAGAGGAGACGGACAGAGAGACAAGGGAGGGAGGGGGAGAGACATGGGCAGGGAGGTGAGGAAAGATGTCAAGGTCATAAATGTCAAAGGTGTTGATGTAACCTGTGATGGACCAGACGGTGGAGAAGAGAAAAACTAAGAAAAACCTTAAGGTTTTAGGTCAGAAAATACAAACTGATGATGAAAATGTGTGTGTGTGTGTGTGTCTACACTCAGTATGTCACAACACTGTCCATCTCCCCTGACAACTTGCAAAAATAGATGTGCAGCGTGAGGTCACATGACCACTTGGTTGCCACAGCAATCGAGGTGGTTGTCGTGGCGATTCCTCAGTGATTCCTGGATACGACCAACGCAGGGAGTGATTTATGGAGTGGTGGTCACTGCGGACCGCAGCAGTCTCTTAATTAATGTGCACATATGGACACAATAACACACTGACACACACACACACAGAGTCTGTGCAGCTATTCTTGTCAGTAACCTGACTTCTATCTTTTTGGACGCCCTATAAACAGAACTCATTTTAACCTGGTGAACTATAGTTCAAACGCTGTTCTTACTGAAACTATATGAGGTTTAACCTTAGGACCATGGTCTTAAGACCTCTCTAATTTGGACCAGATTTGCTGTAGAAAACCATCAGTGTGAAGCGATGATAAAACAGCAGAATTGGACCCTTCATCAGAGGAGTGTGTCTGTGTGTTTTTCCAGTGCCGCTGTCAGGAACACAAACCTCAAAGACGAGCAGAATGAAGAGGAGCAGCAGGAGGATCTGGACGCTGATGACCAACAGCTGAGAGAAGAGATGAGCCAGCATCGTCTCCATGGAGCTCACACCTGCAACACACCCGACAACACACACCACCATCAGTACAGTATCACTAACACTACTTTAATAAAGATTTATCAATAAAACTCTGAGGTTTATAATCAAACGGCCGTCTGATTTATTCTACACAGGTGAACCATTTTTCCTGTTTTCAGGGTCAAAGCAGCCACTGTCTGGGGTGATCTCGTTGCTCCCTCTGCTGGTCATAACTCAGACAACACTGTGACTACAATCTAAAAATAACAACTTCAGTGGAAGCCTAACACTGTGACTACAATCTAAAAATAACTTCAGTGGAAGCCCGTTTGAATTATTGAAACTCACCATCGGGTTCTCAAAGAATATTGGAAAGGAGCAGGAATTCAGTCTTTATACAGGACTGAGAAGTTGAAAGAAGGAATTTCTGATAGAAACACCACTGCAGAAGAGTTTAGACTTAAATATATTTAAAATGTATCTTTGAAATATTTGACTTAGTGTTTGGTTTAACACACCTGCAGAGGTTTTAGTAACTCAGGTCATAACACAGAATGTTCTCTGAACAGGACAATCTCCGTGGTCACCACTGTTGTCACCGTAGGATCAGTGGGAATTCTGATTGACTCACCTGCGACCCAGCATCGGTCCAGAAGTCCTTCCTTCCTCTCCAGGACAAAGGACAGAGCTGTCAGCCCCACGGCCAGGTAAAATGTGATGCTGCGGCCGAAGAGCAGAGACAAACACACACATTTATACATACATACATATATATTTATATATATATACACAGACACTAGAGCTGTGAGAAAATATCCATACATTGAAATATTTCAATATTTCGTTTCACAATACTCCATCGATGTATTGATTTTTTTATTACGAGTTTGACAGTTACAGCATTGAAAAAAACCTCAATATATCGTTGTGTCTATAGTATTGCAATATATCGTAATCTCGCCCTGTATCATTTTTCCTTATAACTCACTGACCTGAGAATAGCTCCTGGGGTCACAAATGTAGTGAAGTCCATGTTCAGACTTCCAAAGATGGGCTCCTCAAACTAGAAGATCAGAGGAAGAATACAGATTATACAGATTATTATTATTATTATTAATTATTATTATTAGCCTATTAATAGGAAACATATTATTTCGTGTACCACTAGAGGGCGCCCAAGCACCACCAGTTAGACTGGACATAATTTGGGAAACACTGATGTAGAGGATGAATAGAATTTTATCAATTTTTAGTCAACTTAGTTTCTTACCTATAAAGCTAGTATAAAACAAAACTCTTTTCTCACCTTGATTGGCAGTGAGGCCAGGTAGGACATGCTGCCCAATTTATTCTCCATAAAAGCCTGAGGACAGAAAACACACTTTAATCTGTTGGATTAACTACAGGACAGGACAGGAAAAAAAACAGTTAATAAAAGTGGACTGGGATTGTTTTCAGTACTTTACATGATACAAATATAATTATAAAAATATTATATAATTACAAATAGAATTGTGTTTATACCGCAAACGCCTCGTGAAGCTTCTTTTGCAGCATTATGGCACTCAGTTGATCTACAAACAAACAAACAAACAAACACAGAAAAAAACGAGAATCTCACTGTTTCATATTCCAGGGGAAAATATCGTACATGGAATGTTAATGACAGATTATTTTCTCTCTGAATTTTCTTTATTTTTTTAATTTTGGTCAAAAATCACATGATTCGTTGTTGTTTAGTAAAATCCAGTCAAACCATAAGAAAAGTTTGCGTCTCACTTGTCAGGTCCAACCAGACGTGCACTGATCCTCCATCAACCACTTCTTTGGTAACTATTCGCTGTGTTGCCCTATAGAGACCACAACAGGGTCATGATCTTAAGATCTCCACAAATACCAAAACACAAATACTGTCACTGCTGAAAAGTAAATAAATCAGATTCTTGAATTACAGTCGTCCATCGTTTTTAATATTTTAAAAGTATTCTTGTTTTGCGGATTTTTTACTCTATCGCGGGTTTGATTAAATTTCTAATATTTTCATTATTTTCTAGCCTAAGAAAAACAGTATAAAACACATACCCTCAGGTTATTGCAAGAAAGAACCTGTATATACAGGTAAATGAGATTTGTGAAAGTTTTGTTAACTGTACTTCTTTTTATTTCCAACTATGAGCTGCTGGAACTGACAGATAAAAGAACTTCATTAATTCTTCGGTAAACCCTTCAGGAAATTAAGGAACTCAAATAAAGGAACTGAAAGATAAAGGTTCATCTCAATGTTCAATGAAATGTGACTGTAATAAAAACCTTTAATTTTAGCAGCAGGAGGAGGAGGAGGAGGAGGAAACGTTGTTCTTTTGTTGTTGTTGTTGCTGTTCTTTGTTCAGGCAGCTCTGTCACATGTGCAGCACATGATTCAGTCTGACGGAGCATTTTAATTGGCCGCTGCTGATCGGTGACCTGCTCAGGTGTGTTAGGGACCGGAAGGACCAGACTGTCGACTCACACAAATAACACTGATGCCCTTTAACCTCCAGGAATGAGTCACACTCACATCACAGAAACGCCCCCCCACCCTCTCTCTCTCAGTCTTCATTTTTAAGGCTGTCGATTAATGAAAAATTGATCAGTTTAATCCTGATCTGTCAGTGTCAAGACTTAACTGTCCATCTCTCCTCTGTTATTAAAGACAATCATCCTTTGACTCAGTCTAACGTGAAATCAGGTAGAGAATGAAAAAAAGAAGAGGCGTTACTGGATGTAGTGAGACAGAGTCAGAGGATCAAGGTCAAATACATAGGGGTCACGTAACCTCGGAAACATCACACAAAAATGTAGTGAAGTAACCCGACCTGAACAGCATGATTACAGCATGATCTGCAGTCAGTTCATTAGTTCACCTGTTCGTTAGTTCACCTAGTTCACCTTAACTGCCTCTCACCTTTTTGTCAAATAGCTGGTGAAGTTCTTCCCGAAGCCAATGACGCCCCAGTATTCTCCGTTATTGATCCCATCAAAGGCCTCATCGTGAGACAAAGGCACCTACGGAGAACAGAACCACAGGAGGACTAACTTTACTCAAATGTTTTAGTCAGCAGAGAAATATCAAAAATGATAAAAATTTGATCAGGTGAATAAAACTTTCTATCCCAAGCAAGAAACTAAAATATAATAATACTGCCCCAAGTGGCAGCAGAAACAATGAACCCAATTTATGTTGATAAAACCAGAGCAGAGTGACCACCTGGTGAACACTGGCGTTGTCCAGAAAGGAGAGCAGACTGAGGCTGAAAGAATTCTGCGAGGTGTCGTTGTTGACGACTGCGACATCGATTCCCTTTGGATCTGCTCCCACACACAGACAGATGAGGGCGATCTGGATGACAGGCAGCAGGAACTGGAAACACAGGGAGCTGCAGACACACGGGAGACAGAACCAGGCTCTAGGTCTCTGGACCGGACAGGAATCTGTGCAGCTGAAAAAGTTAAAGTCATTAAAAAATGGACAAACCCCGGCATCCTCTTCATCCGCACCAGGGTCTTGATCATCAGAGCGGCGATGTTTCTCCCCTTTGGCAGCAGGTGTCTGGTCCGTACCTTCCAGTCAGCTGAACCGTCACAGCAGAACACACAAAAGAACCCAACAAAATGTGTTATCGTCAAAAAGAATCACCTTTATTTATGCTTTTAAGCTAGGGGTGTGTGTTGACAAGAATCTGGCGATACGATACGTATCACGATACAGGGCAGTGATACGATATATTGCGATACCAAAAAGTTAAAGTAAAATGCAAGAAAACTGTCAGCAAAGTAAACACACTGATGTTACATGCTTGATAGATTTGGCCATAAATATTTGCACGTTAACTGTTAATAAACAAATTGATACAGAATATCGATCTGGTATTGTGAAACAAAATATTGCTTTATGTATATACTGTATATATTGCTATATATGTACCTGAATATTTGGGAATCTCTTCTGCTGCTGCCTTTCCATTCCTAAGAAACGGTCGAATCTCGTCTTTTCCGCTCCCAAAAGACGGGCTGTTTTCCAGCACAGCTCCCTGTGGACTGGATCCAACTTTGGAGTCGACCTGATCTGAGGTCTCACAGAGTTGCAGGAAAGCGTACTCTAGGGTCTAGAGGAGAAGGTGATGAAGATGTTGAAGATCAAGATACTGGTACAAATAACAACAGAGCTCAGAGATCAAGTAACGCCACGTTGAACCCATCAGTCATACTGACAGCACACCTAACTACTGTCTCCCTGGCTTCGTACATGTTCTGCACGATCCTCACATACTTTTTTGCCACTCCCGGGTGTCTCTGTCAGTACCACAGTGCCTCACCTTATCATTTTCTTGACACACTGCATTTACAACTTTTCTAGCAGCAGTCTGACGTATTTTTTCTCTACATAAATGTATATATATATATATTTTGCTTTAATTTTTCATTTAAAATATAGTAAATGTATGTTATATATTCTGGAAAACCAGTAACTTAACAAGTGTTGTAGTTTGTCTACAACTCTTATATGGTAGCGTGGCCGAGCGGTCTAAGGCGCTGGATTAAGGCTCCAGTCTCTTCGGGGGCGTGGGTTCGAATCCCACTGCTGCCAGTTATTTATCTTAAATTCCCTTTGGGATCAATAAAGTATCTTATTTCTATCTGATGTATATAAGAATATCAAAAAACAAAATATGCATTTTTCTTTTAAATTAATCATTTCTGCAACACAAGAGTGTAGAAATACAACAAAGCAGTGACCCGTTCATCAAAACTGTGTGTTAACTCTCACATATAGTTTTGACTGTTGGTCAAATAAATAATACCCGGCCTCAGCAGTACTCACTGTAGCACTGTGCTGCTTCATGACTACCTCTGGAGGAGCTTCAGCCAACAAGTGTCCATTCCGCATGAGACCGACCTGAAAAAAAAAAAGAAGAAGGAAAGAAACCTTAACCTCGAAAGACAATCACAGTATGTGTGAGTGTGTTCTGGTACAGCTAGACTCGTAGGGACTCTCTTCGCTGGTACCGACTGAGTTACAGGGTATTCTGAGGTTCAAGATTTGTTTTGAAGTTAGGATTAGAATTATATCAGATTAGAGTGCAGGTAGGGATCAGGAACAGACATGTTTGTGTGCACTGATATAAATTGTCGTTGGAAGGTATTATTGTTAACTCTTCAAAGTTTATGTTGAGAATGTCCATTTCATTCTTCTATGTAAACAAGACAAAAATGATGAATGTTCATCACTCGTTTGTGGCGCCCTCCAGGGGAAACACACCGTTGCATTATGTCAGTGTGTGTGTGTGTGTTGTTGCGACCCAATTAGCCTCCAGATTCCTCTGTCATGCAGTGATGGATGGCTGCTCTTCACCTGACATGGTTTCTGACTTTTTTTTAACACACACACACAGGTGAGGTCAGCTCACCTGGATCTTCCTCTGTCTGAGTGAAACCTCTGATCATGTGACACTGAACAGGAAGCATCACAGTGAAACTTCTCTGTGGAAGTCTGTGACTTCTTATGTCTTTGATTTTGACAAAGTAAAGTGAGTGAAATCTACGTCCTCCTCCGTTCATGAGCTCTGCGGTCACTAATCAGATTACAGCTGGAACAATGAAGAAACTCCAGGCATGACTGGGTTTATGCTGAGCCAAGCATTCGTTTGAGCAGCAGTGGAGGCAACACAGCCAAACCGTAGCTTTGACCTTTTAACGCTTAGACATAGTAATGTTTGTCTGCTGACATTTTTGGGCAGGATTTGAACATTGGCAAAGTCCAACTTGTGCAACGTTAATGCTAACATTTTTTGATCCTGTGTAGCAAACGTTAAATGTCTGTCAAGCTGTGACGTTTGGTAAATGTTAATTAAAGTTATTTATTAAAACATTTATGTTTTATGATATCTGGAGCAACGCTAACGCTGATGTACACGCTCCAACATGTAGGGGGCAGTAATTCACCTTAAGCTCATTTGACAGTCAGACAGAATCTGCTTAGTGACACATACACATTTGGTGAACAGTGATGGAGGACGAGACCAAATTATGTGTCCTGTTTTACAAAAAGTTTTTTTTCTTCACCCCGTCGTTATGTCCTTGTATGTACTGCTGTGTGCGCTGTATGAAAGTGCGTGCTCATCGTTTCGTGCTCTCACCACATTGGCCTGCCTGGCCTCCTCGATGTAGTGTGTGGTTATGATGACTGACACCTTCCCTGTTTTCACAATCTCCACCAGATGCTGCCAGATCCTGGACAGTCGTTAAAAAAACAAACAATCATGACTGAATGTCATGTGTTATTTAAAACCGTTCGCCACTCGGAAGAATGTGGCAACGTCAGATGAAAACCTCTGCATGCGTGTGTGCGTGTGTGTGCCTTCTGGTACATACTTGGCCCTGAGCACCGGGTCCACTCCCACTGTAGGCTCGTCCAGGATGAGCAGCTCTGGGTTCTGGAGCAGAGCAGCTCCCAGAGACACCCTGCGTCTCTGACCCCCGCTGCGGCAAAGAAAAAACGAAATGGACATCAAAAAGAGGTGAAGACGATGTAACAGTTGCTCCGTCACATTTCTGATTATTGCACAATAGACGAGGGGGGTGGAAGTAACAGTGACAAAACCTGTAGGACAAACCTGCCTGACAACACCCACAGGAAGTACCAACCAGAGAGAAGAATGTTGGTAAAAGGCAGGAATGTCACTGACATTCACAACTATAACTCTATTATTACTTTAATGCCACAACGTCGGTTCCATAGTGTAGCGCTGCAGTGGACACAGAGTGTCCTGGGTTCAATTCCCAGAGGAACCACATGCCTGACACCTACAGGGGGCAGCCTATTAACAGCCTATCTGCTGCTAACACAAGACATTCCCAAATACAGGATCAATATAGTTCAAATTTATTTTTATTTATTTAAAAAACATCACTGCACTGGTTTTGAACGATGTTTAGAAATTAAAAAAAAAAAAAATCAAAAAGACTTCAATAAGGCAGAACCAGCTCATGAGCAGATGTAACACCACTGACACACGGTGTATTTATTCGTGCCTGGGATGTTTCTCATATTCTCTGTAGTAAACACCTGCGACAGCCTGTGTGTGTGTGTGTGTGTGTGTCAGCTAGGGGCAGCTGAGGAGAAGACGCCTGCTGTCATAAACTAAACTGTGACAGAAAATCATTTTAGAGAAAATATTTAAATAGCCATGTTTATGAAATCATTTAGTTGACCTGGATTTGACCCTTCAAGTTCCGCTCAGCTGTTAATCTGGTGCTCGTGTGAATTGTGTGGATCAGATCCTGGACGCCATGAATCAGGACAGTGGTGTCCCACTGACGCAGCTGCGGGTGGACGGAGGCATGACGTCCAACAGGTTACTGATGCAGCTGCAGGCTGACATCCTCTGCATCCCTGTGGGTGAGTGCTGACAACTGGACTGTTGTCATGACAACCATCGTCATGGAGGATCATGATGACAGTGGCTCAAACAAAACAAAATATAAAAAATAGAACACTTTTAATAGGGCTGCAAGTAAATCTCAATACACCAAAATAATGTGATATTTAGTTTCCTGATACCGTATCAATATCCTCCATCAGTTATTGATTTTTTATCACCAATTCCCAGTCCAATATTCCTGGTGTTGGTTCTGTTTCTTCCTTTATTTTCATTGTGTGTTTACTATGATGGTAGTACACTACTGTTACATTGTTGAAAAAAACCCTCAATATATCGTCATGGATATAGTATCGCAATATATCGTATCTGTTCCCCTGTATCGTGATACTTATCGTATCACCAGATTCTTGCCAACACACAGCTTTAGAAATTATGTTAAGAATTAAAATATTAAAGATTGTGTTTTTTTCTCAGCTAACGGCAGTGAAATCTGTAGAAACAACACACTACAATTTGTTGGTGTTAAAAAACAAACTGTGTCATTTTCCTGGTCTCTGTGTTAAACATCTCTCGTGTTAAAGCTGCTGAGTGAAGGCGGATGGTGTTAGTCCGTCCCTGTCTTTGTTTGTGTGTAATTCAAGCGTCAAAGTCCACGGCAGACAGCTGTAAGACACCAGAGCTCACCTTTCACCCCTCAAACAGAAACATTCATCCTACTAAATTATGAACAGTCGCTGCATCACGACTCTGTCTGAACAATTAGGTGGTTTCACCTGAGGTTTCGGACCAGTCTGGTCTTCTGAGGTAGATCTAGGAAGTCGATGAGGAACTCCATCCGTGCCAGGGTTTCTTTGGACGTCAGGCCGTGGATTCGACCGAAGAAGGTCAAAGTGTCGCTGATGGTGAACTCGTTGTACAAAGCCAGCTCCTGACAAATAAATAAAAAAACAAACAAACCAAATGATTGGAATACAGATATGATGATCTACAGATCTAGACTTTCACTTCCTCATATCTCACATATTCGTTTTTGTATATAAATAGACCAGTTTTGTTGAGGAAGCAGCAAACAACTTCACACTCAATGACTTTGTATTAATGACAGATGGAGTCACTGATAAACCATCACATTTCCTCTTCTCTGGATCTCAGAACTCTTGCGATGCTGAGATAAACCAGAGAATCAGCTCAATCCAAAAGAACCAAACAGAGTGAAAATCCAGATGAAAGTGAACCAGGATTATCTAAATTAGGATTAGAAATGAGCTGACGTTTGGTTTAAAGACCGAGGTTTCACCTGCGGCATGTATCCGATCATCTTCCCCGGAACGTCATGACCAGGAAATGCCGGCGGCTTCCCGAGCACAGTGATGTGACCCCGTGAGATTTTCAGAGTTCCCACAATGCATTTCAGGAGTGTAGTTTTCCCACATCCACTGGGGCCTAAAAGACCGTAACTGCAACAAGAGAACAACGGCAGCATTATTTATCTAACTTAAAAAAAAATCTTTATTTTGATTTTTGATACATCGTGTATTTACACTCATTTTGTAGCCACCTAACAATACTATAAAAAGTGTCATTTTGTTTTTCAGTTAATGTTTTGCTTTGCAGCTGATATGGAAGGAGCATGGAGTTGTTATCAACCGGACTGATCTACTACAGCTACAGGAACGTGGACTGTAACAACATTCATCCATCCATCTCAAGATAAACAGATGAGTTCATCTCAAACCCAACAATGTTGGCAAACAGCTCGGCGACTTCACAGGGCTTTAAATAAATGACAGTCTGACTGAGTTTATCTGAGAATTTTTGTTTTTTTTTGTTCTTCAGAAAGTACATCAAGTGGACTGTACTTTCTGAAGAACAAAAAAAGGATCAGCCTATAAGATACGTTTGCCAGTTGACACCCAGACTGGTGTTAACTGAAGTGAATTCTCTCAATGCGTTAAGAATTCCAAGAACTCACATACTTGTCACTCCGTACATATCTCTCTCACCTGCCTTAATTCAGGAGAAATTGAAACGTGTTTTCAAGTGAGCTGATGTTGGCAGCTGATGACTCAGCAGATACATGTCTAAAGGTTAAAGCTTTTATAGACTGAGAACCAGCATTACTAATTGGGTCATTTTTTTCTACTTATTAAGATTGTTTTTTGTGTGGGAAAAAATCAAGTCTAAGAGAATTGTTGTGTTTCCTCCGATTAGCCTGTGTGGCCCTAACATCGATGAAACAGGTCGACTTGCTGTCGGTCACTCAGTCACCTGATCAGACACTCCCAGTGAGGAGCAGATGAACAGGTGTGAAGTGGACGTTAGGCACAACGTCTGAATTCAGTGTAGAAATAAGATCTGTTGACTAGAAGTACAGAGTGCCTTATCACACGCACAAAAACACTTTTTATAACAGTCGTTGAAATCACATACGATAAGAATTATCAAGCACTGAAAAAAAAAAGTGTCTGAGTTAACGTTTAACCCAAACTCTGATAAGGAATGAGGAACGATTGAGCCTGACACACAGCCTGATATGACGGCCATGATAACATTGTGCAGGAGTTGGTGCTGCACAGAATCAGACCCTTGACTCACATGTATCCCTGCGGTACGGTCAGGTTCAGGTTACTGAGGACCTTCAGTTTGCCGTAGGAGCGACAAACATCTCTGCACCTGATGGCAGAATCCTGCTGTGCAGCCGGCAGGGAAGCCTCCACATCAGCCTCCATCCTCTCAACATTCGGCTGAAAATCAGACAAAGACAAAGAGTTAGAGATTCTAATGTCAAGACCATTTATTAACCTCATTTATTAAACTGTCCAAGGAAAAGAGCAAACAAAAAAAAGATTTCTCAGACAATGCTAACTCCATGGATTTCTAACGTTAACATGTTCAGCTTTTCAGAGAAACCTTTTACCCTTTGTCCCCAAATATTGAGGTCAATTTAACATGAAGCTAAATCATACAGTGTGTGGAAAAATCCCAGATCCGCTCTGTAGATAAGGTATTTGTGTCACATGATACAACAAGCGTTTCATTCACTAATCTCTTGGAACTGCCTTTCTCTCTTTTACTCTACTTCCTTTTATTTTGTAGGAAGAATAAGAAGATCAGAAGATAATCTGAAACAGTCAGTATATACACACACGATATATATATATACACACACATATATATGTAGAAACACACATATACTGTATATACATATACATTCAGAATTAACCTAAGGAAAAGCTAACTGAGACGTTAGGGTTAGAATTAGCATTAGATAACCAAAGAGGAAAGGAAGGAATATCTAAAAGTAAAACTTTAAAAATGATTTTTATTTTATTTACTCTACTTGATAACTTAGGAATTACTGTGATTTATGATGGTGCTAATCATGTCAGAGATCAGGTTGATTTTAAGATCTAACACCTGCAGATAAAGGTGTTGTTAGAGATAAAAGTGTTGTTACAGTATCTAAGAAACAGATCACAATGACTGCATGAAGGGAAGAAAAAAGACAGCAGTTAAAGCAATCACTCACCCAGAGAGAAACAGAGGACAAGAAGCAAAGATGAAGATCAGACTGAGTGTTCACAGACTGAGTTCAGAGTGACTTATTGTGAACACGTGAACAAACTCATCATCATCTGACACAAACAGCTCCGTGAGTGGAAGAACTGGTTCACTTCAGGACCAAACAGGTGCCGGAAAACACCAGGACTAAAACTTAGTCACCAAGCAGCATCTACTGTTTGAGTGTTGCTATGGCTCAAAATCAGTGGAATTTTTTTTTTACAAATAATCGTTGCTATGGCTCAAAATCAGTGGAATTGATGTTTGTTTATAAAAATGGGATAGGTGATAATGTTAAGAAAAAAAAATAGAAAAAAATCAATCAATGACAACAATTATGTTTGACAATGAGCTACAAAAAATAGGGCCAAAAGAGCTAAGGCTAATACCTAGCATAGATCATAGCTACAACAATAAAGTTAAACACAAGCTAAACATCTACTTCTGCTTACTATTTTAATCTTTTGACCAAGACTCAAAAGCAGTAACTAAAAAAAATATATACTGTGCAAATTTATATATGAGCTAGGTCAGAAGATAGTATTAATAATAATAGAAAAATATATAAATTAGAATAATGACAGCTTAAAATAGCAAAAATGATATCCGACAATGAGATATATTATTTGTTGTAGAAAAGCTAATGCTAGGACTAGCAAAGAAATTGGCCAAAAGATAAGTTTAACATCTTAAAGTTAGCAAAAATGTACACATATTTAAGAATTTATTCCATAAATACACGTTTCAAGAAATACTAAAGCAAAAGTAGCAGAACGTTAGCCAAAATAGCTCAGGTTTAGCCTTATTTTTTTGGTAAAATCGATACAGGCCGCACCCTCACTATGATGTTCATCTTTTAAACTCAAATTTCCCGGGACATTATGAAAATGTAATCAAATGTCGGTGAGAGTGAGCTAAGAAACATCTTAAATTAGCCCTTTGTTGGCCCCGTTCTAATGGCCTCAGTGCTACCGCTTATAACGGACTTGTTAAACTAAATAAACTAATTAACGACAGGCGTTAAACGACGGTTAGAACCAACAACCGGTCTGAGTTTACTCCGCATCAACTTGTCATGTCGTTCTTGAACATTTCCTCACACGAACTACCGACTACTAAACCTGTCACTTCATTCAACACTCATCTCTGCTCCATCAGTCAGGAGCAATTCCTACCTCCGCTGCCAACATGAGTCACGGTCCGCTGCGCCTGCTGGCCGAAAACCAGCCTGACGTGGGTTGACACAGATCTGTGCGGAATGGGCGACTTGTCTGCTCTGTAACTACAGTCTGACTTGCCTATTCACAGAACCCTTCACTCTCTACATCACAGCTCCAACCACAGGCCAGCAGCTGTCAGTTTCACTTCTCTCACTCCATCCGCAGTGGGGAAGTGCGCACAGCTGCAGCCGAGTCCTGGCGCACACTCAGTGCGTCTCAACATCTTTAGCCCTGGTGCTGAAACCAGCGTCGCTCAGTGTTGACCGCATGCGTTTGCACTCAAGTAACAATCCCCGATGTCTAATCTTATGCATGAATAATCCAGAGATTATGGGAGATGCCAGTGCAGCGGTCGTGCACGAGTTTCTCTCCATCTTTGCTGCAGCGGCAGCGGAGCTCCGTGATGAGGACGTTCTCACCTCCACCGTGACACCGTGGCTGCTGAGCAGAACAGCGTCACTGTCACAGACGAACCACAAGCATCTTACCCGCTCCTCCATCTCGGTGCAGTCAGCAGCAGCAGCAGCAGCAGAACCGGCCGCCGCATCATCCACACCGGCAGCAGCTATTGCGGCCATGGCAGTACAGTAGAGGGGGAGACAAGAGGAGGAGGAGGGGGGAGAGCAGAGAGGGAGAGAGACCACCTATGTAAAACATGAAAATGGAAACGATTTGAGGATCTGCAGATATTATTAAATAAAAAATGGAATATAGAGAGGAAAATATAGCACAATAAACTATAAAAAACCGAATAAAATGAAGAAGAACGTAAAAAAAACACACAAAGGTTGGATGTACACACGTGGGTGTGATTTGTGAATTGTGTTAAAAAAACGGCTAAAAATCTTATTAATTATCTTATTTTATGTTATTCTAAAGGTTTTTACATTAATTGAGGTGAATGTGGTGCAGTACCAAATCTGACCACAAGATAGTAGCACAACGCCAGAAAAAAGATGTTCAAAGCCTCTAGAGGTTTTGCGTAGGTACTGCAGGAAGGGTGGAATGATTTGTTTTTAAAATTTGGTTTAAAAATGTTATGAAATTATATATACATATTTATATTTTATATTATATTTAACCAGTACGAACAAAATACCAGATCTGTGGATAATACACACATAATATTTCACATACATGCAACAAATAAAGACATTTGAATTGAAGATAAAAAAAGAAAA
Source organism: Cynoglossus semilaevis (assembly GCF_000523025.1). Taxonomy (NCBI): domain Eukaryota; kingdom Metazoa; phylum Chordata; class Actinopteri; order Pleuronectiformes; family Cynoglossidae; genus Cynoglossus; species Cynoglossus semilaevis. The sequence goes on from NC_024318.1 coordinate 4,934,564, forward strand.
AAAAAACAATTTAAATGAATGACTAAGTACCACAATACTACTTTATATATAGTACTCTGGTGGCTTATACTGTGTTACGCAAGCAGCATTACCACAAACACACACACACACACGGTCTGTGACTGCAGCCTGTGTGTGTGTAGATCTCTGTAACAGCCGAGGAGAAGGAGAGTCTGGAGCAGGAACAGGAATATCCTCCTCCTGAGTCAGTGCCACGACGCTGACACACACACACACACACACACACTCAGCAGCTCCCCCGCGGCTGCGCTGCCTCTGCTCCATAATCAGCATCCTATGCTATTCAGCTCAAGATGGCGGTGCAGGCAGCGGAGAACGACAGCATAGTGAGTATTTTTGGTGAAATCTGGGAAAACGTGGCGGGTGTTTTGTGATGCTGGTGTCTGTGTTTTAATTACTCCGAGGCCTGTGGGTGTGATTCTGTGCACACATGGGCCAAAAATGCTCCGTAACGTGGAGCGTCGTCTGCGCGCAGCGGCTTGAGCAGCGACCAACCTCCGGCGACCCTCGTCCATGTGTGTCTGTGTGTGTTCGGGGAGGAAATTGTAAAATCCGACACACTGCTGCTGCTGCTGCGTCTGTGACTGCGGTCATCCAGGCTTTTTTTTCCATTCTATCTGCGTATGTGCTCCGTGGCCCACTTGTGCGTCCCATTTGGACCAGAACGAGGCCGGTTCCTTACCTGGCTGCCGTCGAACAGGCTGACAGATCTGCTGATGCTGCTGGAATTCACCTCAGCCATTGTTTAGGACGTTTGTAAATATTAAATATACCAGACCTGAAAGCTCGGTTTTAAATGACATTTTATGTCTTTTTTCTTTCTCTTTCTCTTTCTGTTTCTGTGGCTGCGTGTGTTTCTCCACCGATGTTGAAGAATGTGGAGGACGACCATCTGAACGACTCTCTGGGGAACCCGGGCCTCATCTCTCCTGATAAGGAGGATTTATCTCGTCTACTGGTGAGAAAAAAAATATTGATTTTAAAAATACATAGTCCACTGAGATGTAGTTCAGATCAAAGATCCTTTAAATGAATGGATGAATACACCACACCCCCCAAAAAACAGGCAGGCTAGAAATTAAGGAAAGTATAATTAACACTAAACTGGATTGAATTGGTTGACGGAGAATGGAAGTCACATTCACCTCGTATGAATTCTTTTTTTTTAATTTGTCGTCTTGGTCGTCTACTTCCAATGTAGTTAATCTGCAGGGATTAGGTCCATCATTGTAAACGTTGCTGACTCCAGTGATTGTCTCTGTGGGTCAGGACCAGGGCCATGTTGATTTTTATTTTCCTTTTTTTCCTGGTGTAACAAGTAAAACCACAGTAAATGGTCAATGGTTTTCCTGTGTACCTCTATTAAACTGTAGTACTTTTGCAGTACTTCATAAACTGTACCACGGCCTTTATTTAAATGTTGTTGGCGAACGTCCTTCAGCTGTTGGATGTTGATGATTTCACATCCCTGCTGTGAAAGGTCAAAGTTGACTTCATCCTTGTGACAGCTGCCAAATGATGAGTCACTTCCTGCTTGTCTTTCATTGGTCCATTTCATTAACCTTTTGTCTCAGGCTATTTTCATCTTCAACCGTCCAAATCCCACTGTCTTTAACGCATGTATCGTAATTGACTATTTTAAATGACATCTACTTTATTCCACCTGTAGACGGTGCCGTTCAGCGGACGTATCCGTGGAGGAATGCGACCAGGGAAGAAGATCATAGTGATGGGAATCATCGACCTGGAACCAGAGAGGTGTGACACCAGTTCATGAACACGCACCTTATCTTGAAGCAGCCTGTTCTGTGTTATTTACGGCCGGAGAGGAATGAGCCGCGTTAGTGATAAAGTCTTTGTTCAGAGTCGGGCCAGTCGGACTCGTGCTGCCACTCTGTGACACGCAGATCCAGATCTGTGTGGGCGGTCAGAGAGAAGAAAGGCTTCTTAAGTACAGTATGCAGAAACCGGGCGTTTCCCCGCCGGCGGGGAGAAAATGGGGCTTAAAGTGAAGAAAGAAGAGATGGAAACTTAGGTCCAACTGAGAAGAAACGTTCTCTATGATCTCATCATGTTCAGTTGCTGCTGCCATGGTAAAATGACTGTTTAGTCACAGAGCTGCTGCCGGCCTCACAGTAACCAGAACAAACCCAGAACTGATATATTTAGCTGCATCTCACTGCTGAGCAAACGTTCTACACAGAAGTTCGTCAACATATATTATCAATTATTATACTAATATCGGGCCGATAGTATCGGTAACGGTTGATATCAGAATTGGAAATGAGGTGTTTGGACCATATCGGCATATTGGATATCGGCAAAAAGTTACGTTTTTATATCAATGCTGTCTTTCCAATAGAAAAAACAACCCAATATCTGTGTTGCTTCTTCTGCAGCTTCGACATCAGTCTGACCTGCGGCCGTGACTCGGAGAAGGAGGAGAAGCAGCAGCGCGACGTGGCCCTGAAACTCACAGCCCGCTTCGGAGACCGACAGTTCCTGCGCATGGCCTGTGTTTCTGGGAAATGGACGGAGGAGGAGGCATCCACCGTCTACTTCCCCTTCATCCCCGATCAGCCCTTCAGGGTGAGGCGTCCATGTTTCTGTCCTTCAGGTGGTTGTTGGTGCCACGCCCGTCTGAGGGATTTCATATCTTACAATTTACGTCTTTTCTTTGTAGTGTTGTTATTTACGCAGCTAAAATCATTATATATTCTAATGCAAACTGGAAACGTTATGACCCAAGTCAATATTTATTTTTATTTGTTGCTACTTTGTTTTTGCTAATATATTAGTTTACCAGATCTAATGGGTTTCTATGGGTTAACATAATTAATTAAAATGAATTAAATTTTTTAATTACATTAACATATCATCAACTTAAAATCTGTTTTTTATTTTCTTTGCCAACCTTTAGCCTTTGTGTAAGAAATAGGCGGGTTATAAAAACACAACACAGTTTGGCTAACCTTTAGCTCATTTTAAAGTAATTATGACAAACAAGCTAATTGGCTCATAACAGCAGGAAGTGCTGTAAAAGTTATTTTAGATTTTGACAAGTAATTCAACCCTGAGTCTGTGAGGAACAACAGCTGCGTTGTTTCAGCAGTCGTTCACTGCCGACACTGGAGCCGTTACCACA
>NC_024318.1:4939449-4944526 GCF_000523025.1 Cynoglossus semilaevis
ACACACTGATCTGGTCCTCAGCTGTTCGACCATGATCCTGGGATTGGTACCCGTCCAATCACACGCTCGGTCTCACTTTTCATCCTTTCTTTCAGAGTCATGGCGCTGATAAAGAAGTTCCGTCTCGGTTTCAAAGATGTCGAGGTTCTTACTGATATTTACCAGAGCCCTCAGCCGGGAAAGTACGTCTGCTGAAATTTAAAGAACAATGGTTGAGGTCACAGGAGGTCACAGAATGTGTGTGTGTGTGTGTGTCTACAGTGTGCATCAGTTTGAGAACATGCTGAGTCCTTTCAGGTCTGAAACAAAACCCAAACATGATTTGGATTCTGCGTCACAGAGTTCCGAAGAGGAACCATGGACCATCACAGATCAGGATTTAGAGAGGAATTGGGCAAAGGTCCGTTACACACACACACATACACTCACACATACACACTAACAAACCCACACACCTCTGTTTCATTTGTGAATTCCAGAGCCTCCGTCAGATCCGTCTGAACGAGGTTCTGCAGGAGTTCTCCAGAGACGCAGCTCTGATTGTCATGTGAATGTTCCACAGTTTTCTACAGTTTTATTTTATTATTTGTTTAAGGTTCCACTTCTCATCAAAAATCTGTTTTTCCTGACAGAACCATGCCTGTAGCCAGGAGAGGGCGCTGTCCTACAACACTCTTCATGGCCTGGCTGGATTTCCTGTCACGTGACCTGAGAGCTCCAGTCCTGTTGGTCAGAGGAAACCAGGAGAATGTTCTAACCTTTTACTGCCAGTGACTTCCCATCGTCTGATCCATTAAATAAAAAATATTTCAGTCATTTATCGTCTGTCTGGTCGCCTGTCTGAGATCACAACAAATCATCTGGACTTGTTTCAAAGATGCTGTGATGTTTAATAAATCTGCTGTTTTTAATTCATATCAGTCTCACTGAGTTTTCTCTCACCTTTCAAGTGGGGATGTAAGAATCGTAATAGTTTTTTCTTCCGATAATGAAAACCGAAAACACAATGCCTGAGTTTCACCAAATAATGTGTCCCCTAAAAATAGTTTTGGGGATAAACGGTTGTATATGAAAGTGAATGTCACTAGATGGCAGCATTGCAGCTCATCTGCCAGCAACTCATACAGTGGTTTGTTCAGATAACTAAGTGAATATAACTACGCCTGTATTGGTATTGGTTGATATCGGAATCGGAAATGAAGTGATTGGACAATATCGGCATATCGGATATTGGCAAAAAGTTGATATCTTACATCCTTAAAAATACAGTTAGGACTATGGTGACTGGTTTGTTTATTCTGTTGTTCTGTATAGGAATCACTTGGCAGAAAAGACTATTAATATTATTATTATTGGTAACAATAATAAACTGATCAGTATTAAAGTGTGTTTCAAGGAGCTGGAAAATCAATGTGTATTCTGCTCTAGAAGGGCAATGCCGATTTCCTGTCTCTAATCAAGTGTTGATTAACATTTTATTTATGAAATTATTAATTTAAGAAAAACACATCAATTAAGGATTTATTGATCAGTACTGCTAGAATGCCAGTTTGTATTTTTTTATTTTGGATGACGATGTTGTTAGTGTAAACAAACCTTTAGTTTTGCAGCTACACCTGTAAATAAAACATCAAATTGTGATTTTTCTTTGACTTTATAATAAAGCATCAAGGTGAATACTAGAGATTTGTTGTTGTTTCATACATTATCTCGGTTCATTATTATTTTATCAGTAGACCTCACAAATCCTCCTTGAACATCAGTCTAATAAAACATGATAAAAAGATTTAAAACTATAATAAAGCATCAAGGTGAATACTAGTGATTTGTTGTTGTTTAATAAATTATGTCGGTTCATTATTATTTTATCAGTAGATCTTCACAAATCCTCCTGGAACATCAGTCTAAAAAAACATGATAAAAAGATTTTAAAAAGATTTAAAACACCAGTAGACCTCACAAATCCTCCTTGAACGTCAGTCTAATAAAACATGATTTAAAATACATTTATTTCACTTGTAAATAAAAGGTTGATGCAGAAAGAATCATCCACTGCAGCAGAGGGCGCTAAAGAAGCAGCAATCTGAGCGTTTCAAGTCTCCAACAGAGGTAACGGGAAGTTATTATGTCTCGTTCTAACTAAACTCACTCCCTCTAATATTTAAAATCGCTTTGTTAGTATTTGCATAATCATCGGTACCATCGGTGAAGTCATTCCGGACCCGAGTGTCGTCATGTCGGAGACGTTGTCGCTCAGAGAGCTGGTCAACAAACGTCTGGCGGCGGCAGCGGAAGACATCCTCGGACTGGTGGAGAAAACCATCGCCGAATATCAGAGTGAAGTGGTCCGGTCCAGCGCTGAGATCGTCCGTCTGAAACAGGAGGTGGAGCAGCTCACAGCCGGAGCGGCTACGCCCAGAGCAGGTGAGTGACTCGGTGTCTCCGCTGGGAGCTGCAGCTGGACGGGGGACTACCTGTGGCTTCACCGCTGCCTGGGTCACGCATGATTTGATTTTAGACAAATTTCTTTTCTGTTCTTCAGACACTGTCACTGTCGCTGAGAAAACCTGTGCTCAGGAGAAAAACACCCGGAGTCAGAGCAGTGACCTTCAGCAGGTTAAAGAGGAGGAGCAGGTGGATCTCCCCATCAACCCTGACCTGGAGGTCGGTTCATCCAAGGATGTCAAAGACAGACTACAAGAAAACAAGCAAACTCAGACAGACTCTGAGGCCATCTCAGCACCTTTGGACATCAGGACCTTGACTCTTGGTGAAGACGACGAGCGCCGTGTCGTCGCCGTCTCCATCAACAGGGAAGAAAAGAAGACTTGTCGTTTCTGTCGGAAGCGTTTTAAGAACGACTCGGCCCTCGTCAAGCACGTGGACGAGGTTCACCCCGGAAAGAAAGCCTATAAGTGTCAAGAGTGCGGGAAGGAGTGTCACCGCAAAGACCACCTGGCCACGCATCTCCGAGTTCACACGGGGGAGAAACCGCACCAGTGCCCCTTCTGTAAAAAGTTATTTGCCCAGACTTCCAATCTCAACGTTCACATCAGGGTGCACACGGGCGAGAAGCCCTATTTCTGCAGAACCTGTGGTAAAAAGGTGGCTCACAGTACCCACCTCAGACACTGTGGCGCTCCGGAGTCATCCGGGGAGAAACCGTTTCGATGTTTGGTTTGTGGCAAAAAGTTTCTGACCGCGGCAGATCTGAAGGTGCACATGGAGATCCACTGGGCGAGGAATCCAAACGCTGATGCTACAGTCTGACGCCTCAGATCAGGGCTGTCAAATTCGTTTTGGTTCAAACTAATGAACCTATAAATAATAACCTACAGCCTTTCCCCCCCTTTGTTTTCATGCAAAAAAGTACATTACATCCATTTTGATATTTGATGAAATATAAAAGTGTTTGTGTATTTTATTTTCAAATACATCAAATGGAACGGATTGAAACCCCAAGCAGGCAGGTTTTGGACCGCGGGCCGTATGTTTGACAGGCCTGCGTTAGACTGAAAGAGCTTTTTTATATTACAAATATAATATTTGTATATAAATTGTATATATGTATTTATTTTTTTCTAAAGAACAAATCAGACGTGTGTGTGAAATGTAATTCAGTCTGTAAATGTTGTAACTGTTTGATACAATAAAAGTAGTTTTTTGTGAAGGGATTAGCCTGAAAATACTCAAATATAGCCATAAAACTAAACGTTAGCCAAGACGGTTAACAACTACACATAAGAAAAATTCAGGAAAAATTGCCAAATAACCCTATTCTACATTAACCTTAACTAATGCAATGGTATTGATTTAAAAAAAATGTAAATATTTATAACCATAGCAGCGACTGTTAAAAAAAGCATTTTAAATAAGCCTCAACAAAGATAATCATTTTTAAACTGTTGTCACTCTGTTCTGAAAACCGAAAACCGAGAGCAGTTGTGTGCGGCAGGTTGTTCGGTTTCCGCGGTGAAAGATGTCGTGTAGTGAGTCATCCCGACGACGTCACTGCTCTTTGTTCACCTCGTCATGGTGTGTGCTTCATGGATAACGTTGGTTGGAGATGATGGAGGGCGAAACTGCGGCACTGACGAGAAACAAAAGATGACGCAACAAGTCGAACCAGTCTCGGTAAATAAAATACTTAAATATCGTTACATTTACATCAAAACCGACAGTTAGCCGCGTTTAGCTGTCATCGATGCTGACAGGCAGAGCTAACCGGCTTAGTAGCTAGCTGAGGTCAGTGTTGGCTAATCCGCTGCTCGGTAATTAGATGATGGAGGGATTTTTTATTCCCTTATTCCGAAACTAAAGCAACGTCCTTTAATTAACGAACATGTTTTACTTTTTTTTCTGCGTGTCCCTTTAAAATAGTTAAGTAAATTAAAGTCAGTAAGTTAACGGTGGATGTTTGTATGTTTAGCTTTTAGTCCAGTCCAAGCTATAGGTTTAAGGAAGTATCGACAAAGCTACGGATCGTGTTCCCATCAGGATCAGTTTACTGACTTGGTCTCTGGTCTTTCCATTCAGATCGGTCACTCCACAGAGTGACAGGTGGAGAAGGACATCGACGTCATAGTTAGGAGACGTAAAAAAAAACAAACAAAAAAAACAGTTTATAGACCTATTGGTTGATGTACTGTTGGTATTTCTAATAAAAATGTCACTTTCAAAAAAGAAAAAAAAAGTAAGTAATGTTTACAGTAAATATTACTAGAGACGCCATGATTGGACAGTTGTAGAGATGATGGTGGAGTGGTAGGGGTGAAATGGACGTGAGCTGAGGAGAGACAGGTACGATGATAGACAGGAAGGAGGGAAGGTTAGTGGATGGTTGGTGTAAAAGCATGGATTATATTCCCAGAGGAACCACCTGCTTGGTGCCAGAAATAATAATAATTATTGTTATTATTGTCAATCATTTTTTTCTACTTTATCTCTTCACAGACCGTTGAAGTCTCCTGGTTCTGTTAGGAGAACATGGAGCCATACGTGGTGCCGTTTCACTCCTCGTCTCCTCCTCCGCTGGATGATTACGGGGGTGGGGATGCGGGGTCGGACGGGGGGGGGG
>NC_024318.1:4944902-4954748 GCF_000523025.1 Cynoglossus semilaevis
GAGTTTGGCGACTTTGGTGGATTTCCCGTCATAGTTTCTTGCTCCTCGTCACACTTACCCAAGTCCAAAATCTCACCAGGCAGCCTCAGAGAGTCGTCTAACTCCCCCGTTGATCAACCCAAATCCCTCAGCTCCGTCCCAGGCTCCTGTAGAGAACAGGTGAATATGAAGGGACAGAGCTTTATGGACGATTTGTCTTCCCGTCTCACGAACGGATACGCTAAAGGAGATCGCAGGTTTGGACCTTGTGATGCTTTTCAAGTAGAGAGCTTCTCTTCCAAGGAGGACGATGGCTTTGCTGATTTCTCGGTGTTTGCAGAGCAGGCGGCTCACCCCTGGTGCTGCGGCTTCTCTCCGTTAGCTACCACAGAACAGAGGGCCCCCCAGGTAGAAGGGACCGACCCTGGGGAACGAGTGTGCGATGTTATCATGGACTCCGAGCCCAGATCTTACGATAACGTTTGCACCAACATCAATCACTGTGAGAGAAGATGTGCAGCTGTTGTGAAACCATCTCAGGACCAACGTCAACCTCAGGAAGCCGCAGCAGGTCTGGAATGTGAGGAGCCGGAGGATGTAGAGGAACAAAGAGAGCGCTGCGGAGACTTTAGGTGTGACAAATCTTTGACCAACTCCGAGGTTGAGGAGAATGAAGACGCGGAGAAGAAAACAGGAACAAGCGTGTATGACTCTGCTTCAGAGGACCTGGCGTCTCTCTGCGACGACTTCTCCTTCGATGGCGTCTCTGCAGACATGGAACCCAATGTTTCGTCTCTGGCTTCACACGACGATCAGACCGACTGGGACCAGACGGACGATGAGGGCGACGAGCTGGGACACTGTGGAAATCCCTACTCTTTGGATAACACTAGCATGGCAAACCTCTGCCAAAGTGAGGAAGAGAAAGGTTTTCACTGCGGGGACCAGTCAGTGACTCAGGAACATGCTGCTACCTCCACCTCGTCATGTGAACGGGATAGTTCTGCTGACGACGACGACAAAGTATCTGAAGCACACAGTGATCCTGAATGTGAGCCCAGTGTCGGGGGTCTACCACCGAGTGACAGCTTTGCTGATTTCTGCTCAGCGCCTACAGAGGGCGATGGAGACACTTCTTGGGCAGAGTTCCCCGGTCAGAGAACTAGGGAGGAGGAACAGCCTTGGACAGACGGAGGAGACAGAAGCGTACAGACAGACGGGGACTCTGAAGGACGTCAAGACGGCATCGAAGAGTGTGGAGTTTTAAGGAGAAACAGTTGTCAGGTAGGATATTAGTGGAAATCAAAGGGGCCACACGGTGGCAGCAGTGCTGCTTGCACCTGCTGTGTTTGTGCCCCCCCCTCCCCCCTTGTTGTTTGTCTCTACATTTGATCCTGTGACAGACTGGGAAAATATACAGGGTGTAATAGCGCCCCCATCCGTAGACTGCTGCCATTGCCTACTCACAAGATAAAGCTTTCAAAGATAAAAAGAATTATCTAATTAAAAACTGCAACCCCTGCAGTACCGACACACTACGATAGGGGTTGCTGCAAGGCAAATTCATTTCAATTTTTCTAAAAATTGTGTCCACAAAAGCAGGCTGCAGAAAAAGTTTGAGAACATCTGATTTGGAGTGTTGTCATGAAGAAGCTGTGCTGTTTTTAATTCATTTTTTTATTTAACTTACCATTAACAAACATTAAAATAATAACAGTCTTTTTCAGAGTTTGTCACAGTTTTTATTAGTTTTTCTGGTCCAGTGACTTATTTTTAAATGCACTTCTCCATTAGGTTTCTCTTTTTATTTTTCCCCCGACCAGACTTCATTTTCCTGCCGAGTTCATCAACTGCTCTGGTCCAGTTTCCCTGACATAGGGGTCGCAGCTGTGGAGGAGGACGTGGAGACGCTGACCCTCGGGGCTCTGCTCTTCACCCAGATGCCTGATCTGAGGTCGTCTTCATTATTGATGAGCAGAGCCCACACTCTCTGTGTTGTTGTTGTTTTTCTTGTACTGAAGTTTCATTTTCCCACCCTTCCGTTCAGGCTGCAGAGCGGCCTCTGGTGGCCCAACCAAGATGTCACCGGTGCTTTGGGCCTTCAGTTCCAGTGGCCTGGTTCCCATACAAACACGACTCTGCTCAGGTGCCTCAGTGTCAACAAAAGAGACAAGGTGAGTTTAAACAAACCACAGGAGCAGGACGTTATTTTCTTTTTCTTTTTTTTTTCCCAGGGCGGTCGAAAAAACACTGCCATTATTCATTCGTCCAAATTTATCTGATTTAAACTGTATATTCCAGTTTATTCCAGTTTTATCATTTTACTAATTAAATTTTGGAGGTTAATGCATTATTTTTTTTAATATGATCCTGCAGGGAATACGTGAACCCACCAAAGATTCTGTGCCAGGAAATCGATCAGACACAGATGGTCTTCCAGGTCCTGGTACCAAACCACAACCCTCAGTGAAACAACTTCAGGTATGGTTGGAGGAACACAGATGAACATGTGAATCTAAAGTGTGATGATGACGTTTGTCACCTTCTCCTTAGGAGACGCTCTCCTCCAAACAGCCGGAGAGGAGCAGCCGCGGCCTTACCAGCGCTCAGGACGGTATGTCCCCTCGCAGAGCCCCCCAGTTCTAGGGGGTGGAGTTAGTCGACTTTCAGCATTCACACGGCTGCTTCTCATAAGCCAAAACCTTTGACTGTCCACTCTGGGCTCCTCCTCCTCACCTCTTCCTGAGCATGACTCCTTTGTCTAATTTACGCTGCTGTTTTCCTCAACACCTGATAAAACATGTTTGGATTGAGTTGATTTTCTACAGAAAAATATCAACCAGTGCCAATGACTTCAGTCTTGGGGGGGAGCTCTGCTCTGACGTCACGATCTCTGTATTGGTTTCCAGAATGTTTCATCTTTTCTCGCTGCTACTTTTCAGTCGTTTATCTCAGTATATACTACAAGAAGCTGAACCTTTTTCAGTATTAGTTCTGATGCCAAGTACCTAAGTGTTTCACACACTTTTCATACACATTTTTGCACTTTTACAACACGATCTTGTGTTTTGTACTTTTCAGTAGAAATGATAGTTTCTGGTAAAAAGGTCTGGTATAGAATCTCTCATGGTTGCTTAACTAATCATTGGATTTTGTTTTAATTTTTGTAAATAATCAAATTTTAATTTTTGGGTAGAAGAAACTAAGTCTGTGAACCGGGACAAAAAGAAAGATCTGTGTAATATTTGTTAATAACATGGAAACACTGTGATCTGACTTTCTAAAAGTCTGTTTGTGTTACTGATGCAGCACTTTGGACAAACACTGGGTTAAAGGGAAATAACTCAATCCTCATAATTGTCTATACACTTATTTCAGTGCTGTAGTAACTGTTTGAGTCGTGATTGACTACAGTTTCCCCTCCTGTGGCTACGACCAGAGTTTTTTTAGTTTTTGTTTTTTTAGCTTCAAGTCAGTAATTATTTGCGTTTTATACCTTTAACTGCTTCGTTACAATCTCACTGTATATTTAATGTAAAGCACTTGTTTGTAGTCGTACCAATGTGTTACTGATTCTTGGCCAACACACCACAGTCCTGACAGGACTTGGGATTCAAACTTGCCACCCTTGAATTTAATTGTTTGCACCAGACTAGTGATTAAGCAGAAGAGAACTGTGAGAATTTAGTCAGTTTAGTGGAATCAGTGTCTTTGTTAACTTCTCCAACTCATATTTGCACGTAGAACAAACTCCAAAACAACTGCATGGTGTGAATGACGATCCAACCTTCTTCAGCTGTGCTCAGCGCAGTTCTGTGTTTCACCATAAGTTGTGCCTTTATGCCAGCACTTACTTCCGGAAGAAACTTTAATTTTTCCCCAAAGAATTTTTTTTTTCAGATACGATGCACTGCAGTAAGAACCTGTACCTACTGAAATAAATGGCTTGATTTCCTGCTGTTCACTTGTTCTGCTGTTCTGTCTTCTTGAAACCTGTTTCACTTTTCTTTTCTTTGACTGTCAGTTTCTTGACACATTAATACTTCTGTGCCTTTTTATAATTGAGAAATACTGTATGTAAGTACCGTTAAGAACTATATCCAAGTATTAGGGAGGTTTCCAACATGGTTGGGAAGTGCGCAGTCAAAGAGACGGATGGGTTCACAGAAGGGGAGTGATAACAACAGTGATTAATGTAATCTAACTTCCTACGTCTTGACCACCCTACGGTAGTTCTTACCTGCTGTCTACCCCTGCCAGCACAGACTGCCCTGCTGTCAACTTGGATTATTTTGGTTGTGATGATGGAGAGGACAAGAGACCCAGCAGCAGCAACAGCCCCCCACCAGGTGAGTCATGGAACTGGACAGAAATTTAGGTTTTGTTAACTTATCTTCAGACAAATCTAAGTTAAATTTGTACATTTATTTTTTTACACCACACTCTCTGTATTTATGACACTTCTGACACTCTGTGATATAATGTTTTTAATGGACACATTACAAAAGGAGTTGACCGTGAGCTGTACGAACTGACCATGAACAAACTGGAAACCAAGGCTAACAGCTGCCACCTAGAGGACACTCTGAACCGCCTGATGTCTGCTGCAGAGAAAACCAGCGTCTCAGTCAGGTCAGCATCTGTCTGCAGTGATTACAACAATAAATAAATAAAATGCAATTTTTAATTTTTTGTTTCTGCTCTGAATCAGAACACCAAAGCAAGAAGAAAAGCTGAGTTCAGAGGCCAGAACGATGATTGCTAAACTCCCCAACTTGTCCTTCATGAGGGCCTCGGTCCTTATGTTCCCAAGCATCCTTGTCCCTAAAGAGTCTTCAGTTTTAGAGTAATTCCTCTTCAACACACAGACATTTGGTTCAAACTACTCCACCTGTTGGCCACTTGTAGGTATAAACCAGTATAACAAACGGACATGAGATCATTTTAAATCGAGAGCAGTCAGCGAATTTACTTGGAATTAAAGTTAGCACAGCTTTAAAAAAAAAAGGTCTTAAGTCTCCTACGTAGAGCTGGAATTTCCCAACGTTTTCCAGGGCAGTACTCCAACAAAAAACAGGAGCAGCGACCCCTGTTGTTGTCACTGAATGTGTGCATTTCTGGCTGAAGAACTTTCAAAAACAAGTATTTAAAGACGTTTTATTGATGAAAAATGTAATTTTAAATTAAATTATTAAAAGTTTGTTCAATGTTTTGCCTGTCAATACTTAAATAAAGAATAATGATCTGACTAACCTGATTCAATTTTTCTTTTATATCTTTTACAATAAGGTTTTAGCGCCAAATTGAGAGAGAAAAAAATGAAAATAAACTCGTAGGTTTGAGGAAATATGGTTGTTGATTTATGACATTTAATATTGACCACTTTTCCCCGTCACATTTGCATCATATTACAACCAATGCTTTGCTATGCAGGAGCTGGGAGTGTCGCTCATTTGATCGACTCCGTCACCGGATGAGCGCCGCTCTTTTCCTCCTCCTCTCTGCCGGGTTGGTGTGTCTTCCTTCCGGCTTGTCGAAGAAAGTTGAGGGAGGTTCAGCGGCGACTGGGCTTTGACATAATGGACAGCCAGGGAAGGAAAGTAGTGGTGTGTGACAATGGAACCGGGGTGAGTTGGAAAAATTGGACCGTCTCTGTTTTAGAAAGATAAAGAACAAAGACAAAGGTTTTGTGGGGACGCTGTCGTTTGTGTGGAACCATTTTGCTGAAACAGGAAGTGGCGCTGTCAGCTTCCAGGCTAGGTTAGCATGAACTGGGTGGCTAAGTTAACCCGAGCCTATTCATTTTCAGTCACACAGACCTTTTAAAGAAATAAGCTTATTTCCTGGATGTTAATGTCAGCTTGCGGACTAAACTCATAGCTTTTTTTCAGCGCCCTTTGCCACTCATTCATCTCTATTCACTGACGGCTCGTTTGTAGCCGTGAAGCTCCGGCAGCTAACTAGCATATTAGCATTAACAGCTGACTGCTTTATTCTGTCATCCAGTACAGTGATATCTTGAACCAAATGACGCGGATTTTACACACTATAATATGTTAGCGACTGAGTCCAAAAGTAGCACAAATATTTAGTGACTTGGGAAACGAACCAGGGCCTCAGGTGGGTGTAGGGTTGGCCAGGCCGTGTCAGGTAAAAGAAGGAAACCACCTTCAAATTAGCGTTTTCCTCCCGAAGTCATAAATGCACACACAGGAATGTCACCAATGTTTACAGCCTAGTTGCTAATGTGCCTTTAAAACTCTTCCCTTTTTCCCTACTCTTTTCCCTCTTGTCATTTAACTTGAATTGTGTCAACCTATGAACTAGTTTTCTGCTTTGCCTGAGTAAATGAACCCTGAAATGATTGAAAATTATATAATAATGTAAAATGAATCGTACTTAAATCATATTAAGTAATCTCTAGAATTCCACCTGTGCCTTTCATTTGTGGATTTATTTGATGTATATCTTATATATTTGCATACATAGTCAGATTTATTGCTTAAGAAAAAGACCTATTGTGTAGATTTAAACTTAAGTCCAGGGATAGCTAAAGGTTAGCCCAGAAGTCTACAGACTGGCAGCTCACAGGCCACATGGGGATCGAGTCAATACAGTATCATGGAGCTTCCTTCTTGATTTAAAAAAAAAAACAAAAAACATCATGCTCTGCTGCTCTTGCAGAGCCACATTGTATATGATGTTGTAGCATGTACCGGAGAGGTTAGTGAAGCATGCAGCAGTCTGCACACTGACACACACATCCTCCAGATTATTCCTCTGATTGGGTAACTCAACTGAGCCTAACTAGCCAATCAGGTTTGGCAAATGGTGTGAATATTTTCCTAGTTAAGAGGCAAATTTTGTTTTATTTTATTAATATTCAATTACTAAACTAAATGTAACTAAATCATAATTGGCCACAATTGAATTTAGGAAGATATTAAATGGTACTAAATGATAAATACATTTCAGATCAGATGTAAATAATCACTGCAGAATTACACAGGAGAAACTGGAGGACAATTAGTTCCACACAGAAACTGTTCATGCTAGTCCCAGGGCCAGATTTTATACAATGGTTTTGCATTCACCAGATTTTACCAGTCTTTTGCTGACACAGCAGTACTACAGAGCTCTGGTTTGGGGTTTTCTGTGTGTGTGTGTGTTTTTCCTGAGTCTGGGTAATTTTCTCATATCTTCTGGTTAGATAACAAAGTAAAGCAAACAGTTGAAGTTGTGCGGCCGCTGTAATAAGACACTGCATTACAGCTGCTTTGCAAAGTAGGTGTGTCTGCATGATTGAGTCACAGCCTCAGTGTATTTATGGTTTTGTTAGTGGCTGGTGTTAAAAAAAAGGTGTGTTTTTTTGTTGTTTTTTTAAGTTCACATATGCAGGTGATATTGTCTCTCTGTGCTGTGGAGGGATTTCCTGTGTAAATCTTGTCAGCATTTTGAGAGGATGTTGCCTCAGCGTGCTGCTGACTAACGAGGCATCTGAGATGTGGCTTTCAAGCACGTGGAGTGGAAAGAAAGAAAGAAAAAAAAAACAGCCTTTTGAATTAATCTTGAGTTGAACTGAAAGTCTAAGCGGAAAAGACTGCAGAAGGTTTTTATGAGACGTTCAAAAACACTGGCTGCATGTGTTTTACACCGAGACCACAGTCTGACTGTGCAGAGCTACAGCTGAACAGAGCATGGAATTATATAGTGAACTTTACTATAATTGTGAACAATATCGTCATGTTTTTAAGCCTCGTGTGTTTACTATGCCGACAGTTTTCCTACAATTAAGACCCCAATATATCGTCATGCCTATCGTATCACACTATATCACAATATATTGTATCGTTGGCACTGTATTGTGACATATCGTATTGCCACATTCTTCATTACCTTCATGTCAATACCAATAAATTAACCAAACAATCTCTTTCCCCGTCTGTGTCGTCTTCCTGCTGCGTCTCTTTAGCACATTGGCCTAGAGGTGTTTTTTTTTGTCTGTAACCTGGCACTTTATTCATCTCTGCACATACAATGTGAGAAACACACACACGCCTGAAGGTCTGAATGTTCTTGAAGCTGCAGTGGTATATTGTTTTAAAAAGCCAGACGTGTCATTCGAGCCACTCCGTGAAACCACATTCACACTCTGCTCATCTTCTTCTTCTTCTCCGTTTTTGTTTCAGTTTGTCAAGTGTGGCTATGCAGGCTCCAACTTCCCAGAGCACATTTTCCCAGCGTTGGTCGGGAGGCCCATCATCCGCTCCACGGCCAAAGTGGGAAACATCGAAATCAAGGTACGGCCTGTCTTATTGATCTGATGAGGAAACTGTGATTTAAAGGAGAAGTTGGAATTAGAAAAAAAACGGTTAAAAAAAATGCATATATTACATTATGGTGTGATGTAATCACATTAAACTGTCCATTAAATATAATCAAATATAGTTATGTGCAGCATCAAGTTTATTCTTAACTATGTATAACATTTATAATCGGTTCCAGGTGCAGATGTTAAAAAGTCTGTTTCCCATTATTTTAGCATGAAGCCTAGTCATGACTTCTCTCCTGTTCTTTCCACTTATTTTTGAACATTCATCTTTATTTTATAACTACCTTCCCTTTCTCCCTCCATGTTTTGTACTCCCAGAAGATGGTAAGTTCAGGTTGGTGTGTGCCTCCTGTTCCTGCCTGCTCCCGGAGGGTTTTCTTTCCTCCACTGAAAATTTGAAAAAAAAAAACCAAATTTGTTTAAATATTTTTTTTTTGTTCATGTCATGTTGTGTATTTGTTTCTTCCTGTCCTCGTTTACTCACGTCATCCCAACAAGATTGCTGGTTTTGAAGTGTTTGACACTGAGTGACGATCGGTGTAAAACTACAGACCTGTGTTTAAGACTAATCTGATGTGGAAGTGGTGAATCACAGGGCGACAAGAGAGCGCAGTGTCGTTTTAAAAATATGTGACATAATATTAGATTCTGACACATAACCTCCCCCCCGTCGGCCCCCACACTGTGCCTTTTTTTAGTGCTGACAAAATTATACCCATTTCATCTGAAGAAGAATTCAAAGTGACACCCGGGGGCTGTACAGATTTATAAGGAAATATATAGTAAAAAAACTGACTAATGGAATGCATCACATCTTTGTTTTTTAACCATTATGAAAAGATTTCCATCTTGTCTTTTGAAGTCTTGTTCATTTAACAATCTAACTTTTATGCGAGTGCTGAGGAAGTGTTCCCCAGAGGAGGGTGGCTGCATGGCAGGCAGCTGTGATGTTAGAGACAGGAGCACATCTGTTTTTTTTTTTTCCTTTTTTCCTCGTTTTTATTGAGCCCACATGGAGACAATGCCTTTGAGGTGACTGGTGCTGCGTTCAAGCCCAGAGCAAACACACAGATGATGAACCCTATAAAATGGCAGGCCTTTGGTCGGCTTTTGAAGTCTCCAAGTGGAACATGAGATGCTTGACTGTGTGGCTAACACTGGGCTCTAACCCCCGAGGTGCGTTTGCGTTCTGGCCAGGCTGCCCTGCATGCAGCTGAAGTTGAATGATGCTAAAACACATTGGTTTTTATTGTTCAGAGAAAAAAAAAAGGGAAGTGTTTCAGGTGTTGATGCATGGAAAACAGTGCCTCTCTATGCATGCTGGGAAACTGAATTGAAATAGTGATGAGTGAGACGAATGCCTCAGACAGACGATGACTCACCCTGGATGACCGGTGGACTCCACAAACTGAGAAACTGATTATGTAGCCGAAACGCTACGGCAAGTACTCGTCCCTTTACGGCTGCAGATCAGCTGGAACTGAAACTGGGTGTAAAAAAAAAAAAAAAAAACCAAGGAAAACGGGGGACCCCTC
>NC_024318.1:4955003-4959561 GCF_000523025.1 Cynoglossus semilaevis
GAAGTTCCCCCCCCCTTTCGGCCGCAAAACCGCGGGAAACGAACCCGGGTGTAAAAAAAAAAAAAAAAAAGCTAGCGAAGATCGTGCTACCTTTCGCACCGTTCTCTTCTTAATATTCATCCTTGTTGCCCTTTGACCTGTCACCCCAGGACCTGATGGTCGGAGATGAAGCCAGCGAGCTGCGCTCCATGTTAGAAGTCAACTACCCCATGGAGAACGGCATCGTCAGGAACTGGGACGACATGAAGCATTTATGGGACTACACCTTCGGCCCAGAGAAGCTCAACATTGACTCCCGCAACTGCAAGATCCTGCTGACGGAGCCGCCCATGAACCCCACCAAGAACCGCGAGAAGATCATAGAGGTGGGCCCACGTCGTTGCATGAAAAGAGTTTATTGTTGTAGCAGTGTTGAGTTGTTTAAGGTGGACGTATGCATTTAACTGTATCCACCTTAATGAACTGGTTTTGTCCAGTATTACTGATATCCTTAGTTTTTGCATTAAACAAACCTGCAGAGAATTTATATTTTTATACATCCACACAAAGGCAGCAAAAAAAAAAATGACTCGCCTAATAACATACCTCTACCTACCACTAGAAGGAGCCCAAGTAACACCATGGGTACCTGTGACAGAGTTTAAGAACAGCTGCTTTAAGGCTTTGGAGAACTCTATAATCAACTGTAGAGTGGAAAAAAAACAACGTGATTTTCAAAATATACTTCACTGCACAAGTTTGTTTCTATCATTAAAAAAAAAACATTTCTTGGCCTCTGTGACAGGTGATGTTCGAGAACTACCAGTTTTCAGGAGTCTACATTGCCATTCAGGCTGTGCTGACTCTGTACGCCCAAGGTAAGAACGCTTTCTCCACAAAATACTCTTTAATATTTCATATTATTTCATTGTCATTAAAAATGAATGGAACAATTATTTGAAAAGTAATAAAATATTAAGATTGTGACAAACTGCTGGTCCTTTTGTTCCAGAACGTCAACAAGTGTAAAAGTGAAAGGATATTTCAAATATATTGAGTTTTTGTTTTTTTAGTCGCCTTAAACTCCATGAACTGTTACAGAAGTGACATCCACTGTTTGCTCTTCATTGTAATTATGTCAATACTCCGGTCTTCCTGCCACGCCTTGGTCAAATAGCTCGTTAGTCAATGATGTGGTTCATGAGAATGTCGAAGCAGCCGATGTGAAAATTCAGTTTGTGACATCACGTCTAGACAGTGAACGCAGCATCAGCTGACGAGGTCTCAGTTACAGATGCACCGGAGAGTTACATTTTTAATGAGAATTTAACTTTAACGCAAGGATGGAGGGATTGACCAATGAACATTCAGTTTGAATGTTGCGTTAACCTGTGGAATATGAGGAGAAAAAAATGTCTTGAACCGTTTTGCTCCATTCTTCAAATGTCTTTTTTAAGCCTTTTGTTTCATGTTTTAGACCAAATATCTCTGTTTCTACTTCAGCTTGAAATAATTATTTGTGAAAAATAGAAACAACAACATGTTCAACCAACCCGCTGTGCTTGTGTGTTCCCAGGTCTTCTGACTGGTGTGGTGGTGGACTCAGGTGACGGTGTGACTCACATCTGTCCAGTCTATGAAGGATTCAGTCTGCCTCATCTGACCCGACGTCTGGACATCGCAGGCAGGGACATCACTCGCTACCTCATCAAGGTACGAGGTGAAACATGGAACTGATGAGTCGAGCACCAGGGACACGGGTCAAGACAACAAATTTAATATCCTGCCTTTATGACACATACGGTCGCTAGTATGTTAAAGTTTGGGCATCAAATTACAGACTTTCTTATAATATGTCAAAAAAAGTTAGATTTTATTTCCATCATTTACACTTTCAAAATAACAGGGAAAAAAAAATCGAGTCTGCAAAAGTTTGGGCATATGTAAGAACTGCCATGACTGTGGGCTGACACAAGGTGGCGATGGATGGATGTGAAAAGGTTGATTGGAGTTAATGTACAGTTCTGAATCTTGTCACAGTAGTAGATTAGTAGTACTGTACCTGTACTATAATGCAGTACTTTTTTTTGTCTCTGTAAATGTCACTTTTTTTTAATAGACAACTGAACGTGCGAGTGTTTGTTTGTTTGTTTGTCCTGCAGTTGTTGTTGTTGAGAGGCTACGCCTTCAACCACTCTGCTGACTTTGAGACCGTGCGCATGATGAAGGAGAAGCTGTGCTACGTCGGCTACAACATCGAGCAGGAGCAGAAGCTGGCGCTGGAGACCACCGTGCTGGTGGAGTCTTACACGGTACACTTTTCTCCTTGGTGGTGAGGGTGTGGGAGGGGGCGGTCAAACTGGGCAGTTCTCCAGTCCATCACGGGGTCACATGAAGACACCGACATTTACAGGTCTGTGTCGGGAACTGTCGGGAAACAGGTCTGTGTCGGGAACTTAGAACCTCCCAAACCTAAACACACACACAAACTACAGGTCTGTGTCGGGAACTTAGAACCTAGAACCTCCCAAACTTAAACACACACACAAATGTTTTTTGTCACCAAAACGTTCAAAGAATGAAAACTCTAACATCTCTGTACCGATGTGAATTTCCAAAATCAGCTGCTGTAGATTCATCGTCAGGTGCTGAGATGGTGATGAGACTAAATTTGTTGTGGTTTTTCTGGATCGGGACGTGAACTGCTCCTGAGTTTGTTTGGTCACCTGGTGTTTGTGATTTTTTTATGAAGTGAACTGACAGAAAAGTCTGAGATTGACTCTGTGGGAATCATTCACTCGGTCGGAGTTAATGGGGTTGGAAAGATGATGTCATCACTTCATCACCTCCCCCCCCGTCGGACAGATGGAACTTTAAATACACAAGTGTTGAAATATATCAGAGGAATGTCAACCTGGCCGAAAAAGACTTTATAGTTGCAAAAAAAAAAAATTTGGTAAACGACAAATAAGTTAAAATAACTAAGCTGATCTTCTTATAAAAACTCAAATCTAATTCAAAGCAAATCTAGGAATAAACAGCAAATTTAGCAACAAAAAGTTAAGAAGAACCAAACATTAGTTCTGAATGACTGAGGCTTGAGGTCAAAGGTCACAGAAATGTAGTTTAATCTATAAAGTGTTAAATAACAACTTTACCCAGAGCGTTTTTTTTTTTTTTTTTTGAGCGGGCACATGTCGAGCAGCAGACTTTGGTGTTGGCTGCTTCAGTCGACCACACAACACATTTCCAGACCTCGGGAAGAATCTCGTTTTTTGTTTTTCCTCTTTGAAACTAAAAATGAGTTCTTTTTTTTTTTTCTTTTTTTTTTAATGTGGGCCACATGCACACACATTCACAGGCCTCACATTTCTGCCTGAAATAGCAACCCTGTTACACCAGCGCCTCCCGGAGGGTTTGTTATTGAAGAGTGGCACTATTCTGAAGTAGTCAAAACTAATGGGGTAACTAAATCTGTTCCTGCCCTCAGCTGCAGCCAGACCACCACAGGCCCGCTCTTGGCACCTCAGTCTGGGCCGCTGCCGCTGCCTAACTGTTTTTCCCTGGGACTCGAACACACAGGGCGCAGCTCTCGGTCCCTCCACCGGGCTGTGCTTTTCTTTCCAGGCCTCCGTTCCCTCGCAGGGAACCGCAGGAGTGTAAACGCTGCACCTGAGGGTCTGGACTTCCTGCACGCCTTAGCGAGCACATGTTGTGTCTCCCAGCTCACTGTGACCATGTGTGTTTGGGTTAGTGTAGGCGAATGGGAGCACAGGTGTCAGTACGGTCCTGTGCTCCAGGAACAAGGAGGCTAATGTGAGCGTGGCCGGAGGGGCCCTGAACTGCACCTTACATCATTTCCTGTGCAGCCACAGTGCGGGCTGAGGGCTGGGCTCCACTTCCTCCCACCGCCTTCAGCTGAATGAAGCCCTTTTTTTAACAGTCGCACATGTGAACGCCACTGGCCTCGGTGTGAAGCCCACTCTGTGGCCCAGTGTTGCTGCACAGTATCATTAAAGGAAAAAAATCTTTATTGACTTTAAAATAGAGAACTTTACATCCTTACGTCTTTAACAGTCTCTCTCTCTCTCCCTCCCTTCCCCCTTCTCGCTTCATGTCCTGCCTCCCACCCACATCCAGCTGCCAGATGGTCGTGTGATCAAGGTGGGAGGAGAGCGCTTTGAGGCCCCCGAGGCTCTGTTCCAGCCGCACCTCATCAACGTGGAAGGTGTGGGAGTGGCCGAGCTGCTCTTCAACACCATCCAGGCGGCCGACATCGACACCAGGTGAGAACATGGCTGTGGCTTTCACCGCAGACCAGTTTGGTCCACTTTAAACAGACCAGGGTTCTCCTCATCTGTTGGTCTGGTTTGAAAGTTCATTCAAACTCTGATGCAGAACAAACGGGTCTGAAAAAAAGAATAGTTCTGGTTTACTTGCTAGTTAAGTTGGACATGGAGATTATTAGGACTGTAAGAAAATATTGATAAACTAAAATATCACGATGGTTCGTTTCCTGATACCATATCAATCTCCTCCTTCATCAATGTATTGATTTTTTTTTCTCACCAATTCCCAG
>NC_024318.1:4960293-4968504 GCF_000523025.1 Cynoglossus semilaevis
AGCGGGCACATGTCGAGCAGCAGACTTTGGTGTTGGCTGCTTCAGTCGACCACACAACACATTTCCAGACCTCGGGAAGAATCTCGTTTTTTGTTTTTCCTCTTTGAAACTAAAAATGAGTTCTTTTTTTTTTCTTCTTTTTTTTTTAATGTGGGCCACATGCACACACATCCACAGGCCTCACATTTCTGCCTGAAATAGCAACCCTGTTACACCAGCGCCTCCCGGAGGGTTTGTTATTGAAGAGTGGCACTATTCTGAAGTAGTCAAAACTAATGGGGTAACTAAATCTGTTCCTGCCCTCAGCTGCAGCCAGACCACCACAGGCCCGCTCTTGGCACCTCAGTCTGGGCCGCTGCCGCTGCCTAACTGTTTTTCCCTGGGACTCGAACACACAGGGCGCAGCTCTCGGTCCCTCCACCGGGCTGTGCTTTTCTTTCCAGGCCTCCGTTCCCTCGCAGGGAACCGCAGGAGTGTAAACGCTGCACCTGAGGGTCTGGACTTCCTGCACGCCTTAGCGAGCACATGTTGTGTCTCCCAGCTCACTGTGACCATGTGTGTTTGGGTTAGTGTAGGCGAATGGGAGCACAGGTGTCAGTACGGTCCTGTGCTCCAGGAACAAGGAGGCTAATGTGAGCGTGGCCGGAGGGGCCCTGAACTGCACCTTACATCATTTCCTGTGCAGCCACAGTGCGGGCTGAGGGCTGGGCTCCACTTCCTCCCACCGCCTTCAGCTGAATGAAGCCCTTTTTTTAACAGTCGCACATGTGAACGCCACTGGCCTCGGTGTGAAGCCCACTCTGTGGCCCAGTGTTGCTGCACAGTATCATTAAAGGAAAAAAATCTTTATTGACTTTAAAATAGAGAACTTTACATCCTTACGTCTTTAACAGTCTCTCTCTCTCTCCCTCCCTTCCCCCTTCTCGCTTCATGTCCTGCCTCCCACCCACATCCAGCTGCCAGATGGTCGTGTGATCAAGGTGGGAGGAGAGCGCTTTGAGGCCCCCGAGGCTCTGTTCCAGCCGCACCTCATCAACGTGGAAGGTGTGGGAGTGGCCGAGCTGCTCTTCAACACCATCCAGGCGGCCGACATCGACACCAGGTGAGAACATGGCTGTGGCTTTCACCGCAGACCAGTTTGGTCCACTTTAAACAGACCAGGGTTCTCCTCATCTGTTGGTCTGGTTTGAAAGTTCATTCAAACTCTGGTGCAGAACAAACGGGTCTGGCAAAAAGAATAGTTCTGGTTTACTTGCTAGTTAAGTTGGACATGGAGATTATTAGGACTGTAAGAAAATATTGATAAACTAAAATATCACGATGGTTCGTTTCCTGATACCATATCAATCTCCTCCTTCATCAATGTATTGATTGTTTTTTTTCTCACCAATGCCCAGTCCAATATTCCTGGTGTTGGTTCTTTTTCTTTTTCTTTTCTTTCTTCTCTAGTGATTCCAAATGTAGATCCCTCTGTGCCAGTGTTAGGAACACAGTGGTGTCAAACATACGGCCCGCGGGCCATGAGTTTGACATCCCTGATGGAACAGCACTGTGTGTTTACTATGATGATACTTTGACAGTTACATTGGGGGGAAAAAATTGACTACAGTTACATTGGGGGGAAAAAATAAACCTCAGTATATCGCTGTGACTGTAGTCTTGCAGTATATCGTATCGTTGCCTCTGTGTCGTGATACGTATCGTGTCGCCAGATTCTTGCCCTAGAAATGATGAATTCATTGAACCTTGAAGAGGAAATGAACCATAATGACATAGAACACCACACATTTCATGTAAATAACAGAACCTTCTGTGAAGCTCCAGACCTTGACATGAACTTTCACTTTATCTTATCACATGTTGCTGAATCTTTTTCCCTGTTCACACCCTGGATCTGTGCTCGACTCCTCAGGACCGAGTTCTACAAACACATCGTGTTGTCCGGAGGATCCACCATGTATCCTGGTCTGCCTTCCCGGCTGGAGAGGGAACTGAAGCAGCTGTACCTGGAGCGTGTGCTGAAGGGAGACGTGGACAAGCTATCGGTAAGTAGATCGGGCCCTCGGCTCCTCCTTTGACCCCGCGACCTACGTCAGAGCTGCTCGGACGTCCTCTGAGTCAAAACGTGCTGTAAACTCAGACACGAACAATGGATAGAAGCAGAGTGTTTTTTTCACAGATGAAACAAAAGCAGTTCTTACAGCGCCGAGCCTCTCGGTGGGTGTGAAATAATATTTCTCACTTATTCTCCGTCCGTTTGACGAGGTTCGGGTGGAGTTTCCCCAAACGTGAGAACGGTTTCAGAAGTCACAGGTTACAGGGAGTGTGTTTAGAAACTAGGACTTGAGTCAACGGTCAGTGTTTCCTCTGTAACATCTTCACACACATGGGTTTTAACTGGGGTAAAAAAAAATTATATTTAAACCATCTTTAATTCCCTTTTTTTAATTATTATTCTTTGACTTTTCGCCTTGTGCAGTATGCATGAGAAAAAAAATATTCTTTGACTTTTCTTTGTGCAGTATGCATGAACAGCCACCAGGTGGTGCCGTAGGCTGCAGGACCCTAACATCACCTGATCGTCGGTGCTTTTTTTATCTTAACTGCCTCATTGGGATTCAGACCCAACAGATACATACGTTGTTCAAGTTCATAACATCCGTGTGAATCACGTTTCCTTTTATTTGGCCTCGAGACTCGGATGGAAAATAAAAAAAACAATGTTTTCGTTTGGTATAAACTGATCTGTGTCCCAGGAACATCACGCTGGTAGCCTCTCAGCATTATTCTGCAGGAGTGTTGACTTTCTATGAATATTCTAGTTCAAGTTCATGGAGAGTTAGGTCTGAGTCACAGTGACTGATCGTCATTAATCTGTTCAAACATACGGTTTCACGGATGAAGGCCAGTCAGAGTCTGTTAACTGTGTCAACATTCAGGAGGATTTTTATTATTTGAAAAAAAGAAAAAAGTTTAGCCGTGAATAATAAACCTACAAGAACAAACAGGAAAAGAAAGAAGAAATAATTGTATTAAATATTTAGAGAGAGATTCTTGAAGCGATTTTAGTCGATCTTTTAAATAAGTTCATAACATTTTTTTAAATTTTCATTTATCTAATATGAACTATCAAACACACATACTGGTTTTGGTTTTTGTTAAGCATCTCACATTGATTAAATATCGCAATATTCCGTTTCACGATAAATCAATATCCTCCATCAGTGTATTTATTTTTTGATATTCAGATGGAACAGCATTGATTCTTTACACTTTGACTATAGTTACGTTGGTGGAAAAAAAAAACCTCAATATATTGTCGTGCCATAGTATCGCAATATATTGCTATATTTATTGTATCGGTGCCCTGTATCGTGATACGTATCGTATCGACAGATTCTTGCCAATACACAGCCCTAGCCTTGACTTAATTAAACTGTTCCAAATGTATCCTATTCCTGACTTAATCCCATCCTAATTGGTCAGTTCCATTCCCCTAGAGAGCAGAGTCCTGGGTTCGATTCCCAGAGGAACCATATAATAATACAATAATACAATGCTTTCCCAAATATGGGGTAAATATAGCACAAATTTAATTACTTTTTATTTTTAATCCATGCCCCAATCCAGATGTTTAAGACACTCCTGCAAAATGTCCCAGCGGAGGACGAATTGTCCAAAAGACAAGTGTTTGTCAAAGTGTGCCTATACCAGAAGAGAGCACCCCCCCCCTCTCCCCCTCTCCCCCTCACCCTGTCGGCACAAAAAAAAAGCTGCGAATCACATCCGATTCGAGGGAAACCCAAACAATGGCTGACTTTGAGTCAACAGGACCCGGGCCGGGGGTCGTTTCCTGTGGTTCAGGATCTGCTCACATCAGTCTCCTCTTTGTCTCCTCTCCGTGTAGAAATTCAAGATCCGTATCGAGGATCCACCCAGGCGAAAGCACATGGTGTTCCTGGGCGGGGCCGTGCTGGCCGACATCATGAAGGACAAGGACAACTTCTGGCTGACCCGGGAGGAGTACCAGGAGAAGGGAGTCCGAGTGCTGGAAAAACTCGGGGTCACCGTCAGATAAAAAGCTCTGAACGGACACAACCGCACACTCACACACACAGAGAAACACACACACACACACACACACGCAGGCATACAGGACACACGCACACACACCCCCTCCCCCCGCCCCCCCACATCCCCCCCCCACTCCCTGAACACCGCAGAGTAAAATCTATTGATCTTCATCTTTTCTTTTTTCCTCCTGGCTCTCGTTCCTCTTCGCGCTCTTTCACACCGGCACGGTTCTGGTTCCGGAAACCAAAATTCCAGCCCACCTGCTGCGGGTCTCACTCGAGAACCAAGGTTACGGGTTCAAAGACAAGCGTTTGACAGATTTGTCTGAGTCGCTGCGTCACGTGGTGAAGAATTTAAAAAAAAAAAAACGGTTTGAAACTCCCCTGTAGAAACGTGTGGTTCTGGCCGGTTCTAAAGGTCATTGTTGTTGTTGTTGTGGTTCCCCTGCAGAACCTTAGGTGATAGTGTTCTCCAGCTGAGCTGTTGACAAACGGACGCAGGGGGGCGGCGACGCGGACGCACGAGTTAGAGAACCAAAGTTCTGAACGGAACCAGAGCTGAAACCAGGTACTTAGCCGTGTGAAAGAGCCGAAGGAGAGAACCCCACAGCCGTCACCTCCTCCTCCTCCTCCTCTTCCTCATTCCTCTCTTGGCATCTCTTCGCTCCTGCTCTGGAGTTGGCTCCTGCTTCTTTCTGGGTTTTCTTTTTTTTTTTTTTTTTAAATTCATAATCAAGAGGGTAACTATTCTCCCCACTGGTGCATCTCGGACCCAGGTTTGTCCCGTACAGATGCAGAAGGAACCAGTCTGAGGAACGTTGAAGCTGCATGATGTGAATCACAGCCATTCAGTTTTTTTTTATTCTTAATTTAATGTTCTGAGCGGATTTGAAGGTAAATAAAACAACATTCAGGGTCCAGAACCAAACAGCCACGCACCACTTCCTCTGCTCCTCACCTCCTGCGGGTGAGACAGAACCCGTCGCACCTCTGTGTGAGATTTTCTTTTTTTTTTTTTTTTAAATAACATCTGACTTTTTTTTTTTCTTCTTATTGGTGTGAATGAATTCTGAGCTCATTTGTATCTTAATTCCTTTGGTTTTCACCTCCTCCCCCACCTCCTCCTCCTCCTCCTCCTCCTCCTGCCTCTGGCTGTGCACTACTACCATTGTGAATGGGCTGTTTGGTGGTGAAGAGAAGTTCCTCCATGTTTTTATGAAGAATTGACGGTTGATGCGATGACTAAAGGGACAAACGGTGCAGCGCTTGGACGGTGGTCGGGCGAGGGTACTGCAGGGGTGGGGGTCTCCTCGGCTACCCCACCCCCCCCGTCCCTCCTCTCCTCCGGCCTCTGGATGTAAACCTCTGATCTGAGAGAGCAGCTGTAGCCCTGTTGAAATCAGGCTGACGTTCCTCGACCGTCACCTTCCTCCTGATCAACTGACACCGGTGGATGGCGGGGTGGTATTGGGGGGGGGGCAGTCACAGGCTGACGGACGAGATTTGATTGGTTTAAAGAAGAGAAAATGTGGGAAAATAAAACGGTATATATTTGGGGTTTTTTCTTTCTTTTTTTGTTGAAGTTGAAATGCTGTGGAGATCACGGTTTTCATTGGTTTTCCAGTCTTTTCTGCCCCCCCCCGACCCCCGACGGTCGACATATCGATGACAGGAGGCACTTCTATTTTGTCTATGATAAATATGTATATTTTTTTTTCCTCCTTTTTCCATGAACGTCTCTCTATCCAGTGCCAAGTGCAGTTAATATTAACTGGATCTCACATCTTTTAATGTCTTTTCTTTTGTCACCGTTTTTGTTTTTATTTTCCTGTGTTGTTCATAGCATAACTGCCTAACGCTGATTTAAATAAAGAAAAGTGATTTATAAGGACCGTGGTCTGGACCGCACTTTGTTCTACACACACAGCTGGGAATCATGGGAAAAAACCAACGACGGTTCTGGTGTAAAAAAAAAAATCCCCGCGTCATCTGTGAAGTTGGAGATCGTTTCCCTGAAAAGTCAAAAAGTCGCCTTCAAGAAATACTACCACCAAACAGTGAGATACTACATCAGTGGTGCCCAACAAGTGGATCGGGGTCCACCGGTGGATCGCGGAGTGAGTGCTGGTAGATCATGAGCAAATAAAAAAATAAAATACATATAAATATAATTCTGTAGTGTGTAGTAGGGACCATATATCGTAAGAATTGAATCAGCACCTCAACATATAATTTATATAAATTAAAATAAAATACATATAAATATAATTCTATAATTCTATAGTGTGTAGTAGTAGTGTGTAGTATATATCGTAAGAATTGAATCAGCACATCAACATATAATTTATATAAATGTATATATTTATATAAAGTATGTTCATTTTATATTTATATACACATTTATATATATTATATATTGATATATATTTACCAAGATGGCGTCTCATCAAAATGAGGTTTGACCTCAACATGTGATGATGCATGAATGTTAAATAAGGAAGTGACTTAAACTAACTTTGCCGATATCGGATATGCCGATGTTGTCCAAACACTTCTGATTTCTGATTCCGATATCAAGCGATAATGATATGTGCAGCCGTTTAGGTTAAACGCGGAGGACACACACGTGTGCAGTGGAGTGCTGTGTCACAATGATGATACAGATAATAGTTTCACTTTCACTTTAAAACTATTTTAAGTTTCATCTGGGCCAAACCCGGGCGTTGCGTTATCAGGTTTTCATTGTCAGAGGAAAAAACAATAATGATAATCCAATAATCCGATAATATTGGTTGATACTTTCGGACTTTCCTAATGTTAAACCTCGAAATATCTGATAATAACGACATGAAATTGTGTTAAACAAACCGTGAAGACAATAACTATGATCGACAGACAGATGAACTTTATTGATCCCATGCTGAGAAACTACATTCTGATCAGGACAAGGATGGAGGGAGGAGTAGATGGATGTCCAAAGGAGATGAGGAGGAGGAGGAGGAGGAGGAAGAGGAGGACAGCAGCTGTGCTCTGAGCAGAAAGAGGAAGAGGAAATGGAACAGTGGCGCTGGTGGTGGCGCCACCAGAGGAAGAGGCTCTGTTTCCGTGCCTGAAATAAAGATCTCTCCCAGACTCTTCCGGGCCCCGTTCCATTTTAATCCCCGGACTCCGGACACTTCCCTCTCGACCATGACCTGTTATGATGTCCAGCTCCTCAGCGTCTCCGCTCAGACGACAGGGACAACGGCAGACGAGGGAGGACGTCTATTCAAGGACTGAAGTGGAGATTTGTTTAATCAGACAGATGTAGCCCCGCGGCTCCAGATTATTGTTAGCCTTCGCAAGATTAAGATTAAAAGATTAAAAACAATGTGGCCTTTGTAGAAAATCAAGTTCTTTTGCCGCGGCTAACTGTTAAATGTCATTTACGAGCTAGCTTCTTTACCTAAGCGGTATTAGCTTCTTGATAGCTTTCAGAATTGTTTAGCTTCTTTTTTCTCTCACTCTCGAACTGTAAACTCCATACAGGAAGTGAAGTCCAGACTGACGGGCTTGAACTTGTGGGATTTGTGCTGTAAGGCAACACCACTAACCACTCCTCCACTGTGCGGCCCACCTCTGGTATGCTAATGTTAGCTAACATGTTGCCACCATCTGCAGTCAGTTCTAATATTTGTGCTACTTCCTGTCGTCTCCTGGACTCCACTTCCTGTTTTCCATCCTCTGTTTTTCATTGGCTGTCGGCAGCGTGCGTCTGTAGTTCAGTGTGAATCTGTGTCCAGATTCAACATAAGTTTCGGGTCAGGTCAGGTCAGGTCAGGTCGGGTCGGGTCGGGTCCCCTCTCAGACTAACTGGTCCGGCCCACTGTCCTCAAATCCTGCAGACTTTGTCCAACCGGGAATCATGGGTAAAATCTTGGGTTAACATGGATGTAGGAGGTGTAACTGGCCCCATCTTTGCCTCCACTGGACCACAGCGCTGCTGCTGCTGCTGCGGGACACGAAACCTCCCATTCCTGTAAATTGCAGAAGGAAGTGAGCGCCGGTGCGTGGACCCACAGAGGGGCCGCGCTGACCCCATTACACAAGCAGATATCTTAAATGTTTGCACATGTGGACTGTGATGCTGTTTGCAGCC
>NC_024318.1:4968617-4969943 GCF_000523025.1 Cynoglossus semilaevis
GACGGGGGGAGGAGGGGGAGGGAGGAGAGACATCTTGAGGAGAATGAAACAGGCTGTTCTCAGACGCAGATTTTTTTTTTTCTCTTCCTCTCGTCAAATACTTCACAAACAACCGTGTGCAGTGAAACTCTGTTAAAGGACAACCAGAGACTTGGGGACGTGCGGAGATTCTCTCTGGATGGAATTCTGTTGGTTGTCCAGTGTCCACGCACTGCAGTTGTCATGGCAACAGTCATTAACCAAACAACCAAATATTCTCTAATCACAGGTTTGAGTCCCGATGGGAAACACGTGTTAATCCAGATTAAACCCATTTATTTTCCAGGATTCTCAAGGAACTTTTTCAAACGGCTGACCAGTTCCTACAGGCCACACGGTGGACTAGTGGTTACTGCCTTTACCTTTACCATGCAAACTCCGTACAGAACAACCATCAGTGCTTGAACTGCTGACCTTCTTACTGTAAGGCAAAAGTCAAAATCATTCACCTGGTGGACCATGATGAGCTACAATTCTAAAGGTTAATAACAAATAAAATTAAAAAAATACTAAACTACATCAGCGACCACGCAGTCAAAGAGCGGTGAGTGCTGTCACCTTACATCAAAAACGTCAAGGGTTCGAGTCTCAATTCTCACTCTTGCTGGAATTTTCCCCGCTGTTTCAAAACGTGGGCGACTACATGTTCACACTCAGCTGACTAAAGAGTGTGAATGGGAGTGTGAATTTTAAGTGTGAATAACCAGGATGTAGCTCTGTCATCAACTGATGACAGCTGCAGTTGGCTCCGCCCCCTGTGACTCTGAACAGACCAGTTTTGGTCTGGACTTCCTGTTCAGGTTGACAAGATTTATTTCTTATTTGTTTATTGTTTGACATTTGTTTTTTTCTGTGGCTGAACTTCAACTGTTTCTGATTGGATGAGTGATGTCACGTTCCTGTCATTGGCCCTGTGGTCTGGCTGGGAGTGGGCGGAGCCTGTCATCTGGCCCAGGTGAAACAGGTTTGGTTCATGTGTGTGTGTTTTGTCGTCTGAAGGAATTGAACCTCTGACCAAACAGAGACCACCGCTGAGGCCCAAGGGTGAGACCTGTCTGTTTTCTTATATCTTTGCTATCTCAATTTCTGAGCTAAACTGAAGCTACCATGTGGCTAACTGTTAGCCTGTCTCTGTATATGTTGGAGCAGCAGCCTTCACAGTGGTCAGTGGAGGAACTGCAGGGCCGTGTTAAAATTTAAGATTGAAAAACATTTTTGAGCTGCATATATACACACATATATTTGTATATATATATATATATATATACATACATACATACATATATA
>NC_024318.1:4970020-4970390 GCF_000523025.1 Cynoglossus semilaevis
ATGTATATATATAGTATATGCAGTATATGTATATTTGTCCATATATGTCCATATATGTATATATGTGTACATATATGTGTATGTGTATTGGTGTAAATCAGACTACCGACTCGGGGTCTTTTACTGTTTTCTCTCTTTTTATTGGAGGCTGAAGGTAAGACACACACTGACTGGAGTTTTCCTCACACACTTGCTCGCTCGCCCTTCAGTATCTACACACTCCTTCCTGTTCCGTCTCTAAAGCAGGAGCTACATCCATCATCGTACATGTTAGAAACCGGTATTAAAAAAAAAAACAACAACAAAACAAATAGAAATAAAAATGTACAACATACACTTGATATATATATATTTATATAAAATATATAAT
>NC_024318.1:4970848-4976716 GCF_000523025.1 Cynoglossus semilaevis
CCTCTTGACACACTGATGCCCACTGGACTATTTTTGCACTTTACATCCCCACTAAACAACCCCTGGCTTCAGCTTCATGTTGACCTCTCACCTAAATTTAACTTCCATGGTTCACTCCCTCCCTCTCCTTCCCTAAACCTCACTTCGCTGCCCACTGCCAGGCACTTTTGTTTTCACATGGCCAACTTCTCAGGGAACACGCTCATATTTGTGGCTTTCGGGGTTGGCAGCAGAGTGTGCTGTGCCTGTCAAGTTTTTTTACTCCGACTTACCCCAGCACCCAAATTGAACTGTTTAGTCATTTCCTGTCACCCCCACCACCCTCCTCGCCATTCCGTATTTGCCAATAATGTCAAATTTCATCGCTGAGTCTGTGTTTGTAAAATCTCATGTTTTGTGGTGAGTCCTTTCCTGAATAGTAGTTACCTTCCCTGAATTTGGAAAAGTCACAGAGACTGTCAGAAAAACACGGTCCATGAAAAACCTTTTGACTCCAGATAAGAGGCGGACGTCCACTCATGGTGTGTCCAGTAGTTTTTGGCTCTTGAGGGACATCATAACCTACAAAGCCATGAAAAAACAACTTACAAAACCATTAACATGAGCGCATGGCAGGAGGACTGACCCAGAAATAGGCCTGGGCTCATCCAACACACATCCCAGAATATGAGGGAGAAAAAGAGACGTGTAAATAGATGGGGTTTACAGAAGGGGGGGGGGGGGGGGGGGTGGTCTGGGGTTCCAACACGTTTCTCAGCTGATTCAATCAGGACTTTGGTGCCACATCTGTGACCTCTGACCCCAGCTCAAAAAGAAGGGAAGTGATTGTACGTCGCAGGCAAACTGGAGTCGACACAAAACCAGGATGAGAAAAATGTTCAGAGAGATTTTTTTCTTTGTTTAATTACAAAAATAATTGAAGCCAGGTTTCTACACAGACGTGATTGGCTCGCACCTTTGACCCACACGCTGGACTCCAGCAGACATCTTCAGAGACGGGCTCCGAAATCTTATTAAGGCATAAAAGGTGACAAATCGTTGAGGAGGGAAATCCAGAGCCTTCACATCTACAGAGCAGGTTTTTTTAAAGACGGGGATTTGACCGTTGGATCCAGGAGTTCCTGGAGAAGGTGGAACTTTAGGCACTGTTTGAAAAAATATGGACGACTGGAGCAGGGGGGGCGGAGCTAATGTGGCGTGACTCCAGGCACCGTCATCACTTCAGATGGAGAAAATGTCACACACACACATACATAGACACACACAGGGACACACACAAGCACCTTTAAGTCTCGTTTGCTGGTGGATTAATTTCAGTGAGAAAATAAATAGGACATAAATGAATCTTTGGGGTTCTAGAAGATGAAAGGATAAAATCAAAGGAAACAAAAAAAAAAACAATAAAGTGAGTACCACGTTTGTTTCAGTAAACAGAGTCGACGTCGATGTAGCAGAGCCATGTGGACTATATACAGGAGCTGGGACTGTGAGCTGCGGGACACACACACACCCACACACACACCTTCACACACGCACACACACACACACAGCTGTAGCGGTGTCTGATACTGGGATACGAATATAAACACAAAAAAAATGGCCACGCGATACATTTAAAAAAAAAAAGAGAGAGAGAAAATAAACAACAAATTCAAGTTCTTTGACGCCGAGTCAGTGTACAAAGTATAAAGTACCTGCATATGTGATACATGACATAAAGATCAGCTATAAAAAAGGCCCCCTGAAGGAAAGAGCTTTTCCTCTCACTGTAGAAACAGAGCATCATGAACGATGGCCACATGAAGAAGGAGAAGAAGAAGAAGAAGAAAAGAAGAAGAAGAAGAAGAAAAGAAGAAGACGAAGAAGAAAAAGAAGAAGTGAGAGAAGTGTCCGACGTCGGGGGGAGCTTATCTTCCCAGGCCGTTCAGAAAATGCACCCACAGTTTGTGTTTATTTGGCTTATTTCAGTGTCTGGAAGTTGCAGAGAAACCAAGAGAGCGAGCGAGCGGGCGAACGAACAAACGAACGCCGCCGGCCGCCCGTCTTCTTCTTTTGTGCATTTCCCCCGTCCTTCCCTTTCCCTGTGCTTGCGTTGGGTTTTCAGGTTTTTTTTTTTTTTAATTCTTCATCACGGAGACGGCGGCTCAGCTCAGGGCCTTGTGTCGGCCCCCGCAGCAGCCGCACGCCAGCCCCACCCGGTGGCAGGCGTGCAGAGGGGGATACAGGCAAAGGCACGGCGCCACCACCGACAGGCCGAGCAGAGCCAGCCATCGCGTGCCCAGCCGCCCGCCGCCGCTGCCCTCGCTGCCGTCGCAGGAGCAGGGGTCGGAGTAGTCGCCCTCCGGGTCGGACATGCAGTGGTACAGCATCGTGTCTGCCAGCCACATGCAGCTGACCCGCTGGATGCACACGCGCACAGGGTCCGGCGCGTCTTGGCAGCGGCCTCTCCGGTTGTTGGAGACGGTGAAGGCCTCGCCGCAGTGCTCGCACTGCGCACGCTCAAGCCCCTCCTCTTTTCGTCCTTTCGCACCATTGGCGGATGGTGAGGAGCTGGGGATGAAGGAGCGAGGCTGCGAGGAGATGACCGAGGAGAGGCCGTGGCGATAGTTACCGCCGTGGCCCTTATTGGTCAAGGGTCCCAGGGCGGGGTCAGAGTCTGAAGGGGACAGGGCGGGGGCCAGGGGGTAGGTGTAGTCGTGTTTCTGTGAGTCAGTCTTAGCAAAGTGGACGTAGGACTCGGAGTCTTCCATCTGGATGAACTTGTCCCGCATGGTGGCGTGGCGGTAATCCTCGTAGCCCCGGTTCAGCCAGGGTCGGTCCGAGTGGCGCCCGAGGTGATGCTCCGTGGTTTGCTCCCAGCTTCTTTCTCGAGGGTTGATGCGGACGATCTCCTCGTCCTCCTGGAAAGTGACGTGGCGGGTGATCCGGGTCAACGGCTGTGGGGGGGGAGAGGAAGGAGAGGACGTTCAAAACAGAACTCACTCGATTAAAAAGTGACTGAAAAAATGTTTTTCAGAAATCTGATCTGTGGACCGCATCACGGAGACAATTGTATATAATAGCTGCGATGCTAACATATTAGCTTCAACTAATAAATTATAGACAATAAAACAAGAATACTGCATATTCTGAGGTTCCTAATGGGAAGACTGATACCAACTCCAGCCCACTAGGTGGCGACTCTACAGGAGCAGTGGGCAACATCCAGGTAGCAGGAAAGTAACTTGGGTTTGAACAGAAAATCTGACGGTTGAACTCCTGATAATTCGACCAATAGGCATCAGGCTATGAAAAATAAAGTACCATCTTGATTCTGAAAGACATTTTTAGGACGTGACCTCAGCCAATCATCGAACAGCACTGACTCAGATCTGGAACTGAATATTTTCACTCTTGGCACCGGTGAATCTCTGAGTCACGGGGATACAGCAGTGGGTCGCTGACCACAGCACCTCGTGGAAAGTGCAGTGGCGGGTAATCCGGGTCAACGGCTGAGGGGGAGGAGAGGAAGGAGAGGACGTTCAAAACAGAACTCACTCGATTAAAAAGTGACTGAAAAAATGTTTTTCAGAAATCTGATCTGTGGACCGCATCACGGAGACAATTGTATATAATAGCTGCGATGCTAACATATTAGCTTCAACTAATAAATTATAGACAATAAAACAAGAATACTGCATATTCTGAGGTTCCTAATGGGAAGACTGATACCAACTCCAGCCCACTAGGTGGCGACTCTACAGGAGCAGTGGGCAACATCCAGGTAGCAGGAAAGTAACTTGGGTTTGAACAGAAAATCTGACGGTTGAACTCCTGATAATTCGACCAATAGGCATCAGGCTATGAAAAATAAAGTACCATCTTGATTCTGAAAGACGTTTTTAGGACGTGACCTCACGCCTTTAGGACGTGACCTCAGCCAATCATCGAACAGCACTGACTCAGATCTGGAACTGAATATTTTCACTCTTGGCACCGGTGAATCTCTGAGTCACAGGGATACAGCAGTGGGTCGCTGACCACAGTTTGGGACTCACCTGGTCCAAGAAGTAGTGGTCTGAGAGGGGGTCATGCCGATGTCCCATCATACACTTGTGTCTCAGCGGAAGGGGCGAGGACTCCAGTGGCAGCTGCAGGGAGTTCTCCAGTTTCTGGGAGGAGTTGGACGAACTGTCCGTGTTGTTCTGAGAGGAAACAAACAAACACAGGATACGGGCTGAGAACTGCTCTCTGATTGGACAGGTGCAACAAACAGTCGGGATGGGAGGACGCCACCATCGGACAAACAAAAACAGGAAGCGGCGGCTGAAGGTTCTGGAGGAGCAAAACAGGAAGGATCAGCGCAGTTCGACTTCAAAGTTCTTCAGTTTTTAAATGTCGGAACTGATGACACCAGGAGAATCGGTACTGAGATGAGAATCGAATGGAATCGGTGGACAGTAATGGTGGTGCACGGTCTAACAATCCTGTAGGTGGCAGTAGTACACACACAGCTTGTTTGCTGACGATCAGCTCACGATGTAGTGAAAATGTTTGTGTATGTTAGATAAAAACAAAAGACCTAAAGGTGGCCGCTTGGCTATGGCTAACAGTTGTCTTAGCTCCGCGGTACTTCAAGTACTACAGTATTACCTCAGTGTCAAACATTTCGCTGTTAGCACGGACACCAGAGCTAACATTGGCTACAACAGTCCTAGCCCTAGTACAGACAAAATAGCCAATGCTAGCTACAACAGTACTGCTATAGACACCAGCGCTAACGTTAGCGACAACAGTCTCAGTACAGACGGTCGGTGTTCAGATATGGTTCCTGTCTAGACAAAATTACTGATCAGACAAAACCAAACAGATTTACTTCAAGTATCGCTGGCCTGTAACCATGACAACGGGACCGAACGACCTTTGCCCTACATCAGTTTATGTCGCAGTGAAACTTGTTCCTCAAATGTACAGTATCATTACGTCCTTCAAAGCTACAAGAGTAAAACGTACTTTAAGACTTGGTGCTATCCTGTAATCGCTGCCCCCTGGTGGCACATGTTAAAAGCTGGTGGAATCTAGGTGGAGCAAATAGGTAACTAACTAACTAACTAACTAACTAATCCCCAAATCACCCCCCAAAGTACCCCCCCACCCACCATCCCACTGTCTAATAATTCCAGACCAGAGCTCAGGTCAGTGTCGTGTGATGAAACAAAAATCATCTTCACCTCATGTACTGATGCCTGGCACTTCCACAGGATTACAACCGACACTTTGACGTATTATTAGTCAGACTGACACGACCCAGTCCGTGTGTGTGTGTGTGTGTGTGTGTGTGCGTGTGTGTCTGTCGGCTGAAGCCGTCCCTGATATATCCTGCTCCCCACATGGAAACCTCACGGCTGAGAATTTCCCCCCAGCTTTCTTACAAAGCCCTCAGAGCCGTCGGCCAAAAATAACATAAAATGCTGCCTCCGCTCCTGGCCCCGCCCCCCTGCTGAAGACATTACTGCGAGGAGGAGCTGATAGGGGTTTTTAAAAAAGCCAGCTCCGACTCTGGCCTCCACGGCCGCGACTAATTCAAAACACAGACCCGAGGTTTCTGCTGCGGAGCTCCAGCAGCAGAGAGGGGAGACGGGGGGGAGACGGAGGGGAGGCGGGAGACGGAGGTGAGACGGAGGGGAGACAGAGGGGAGACAGAGGGGAGACAGGGGGGAGACAGAGGGGAAGAGTTTATATTTCTGGACATCCGCTCTTCATATATTTTGGCCGAGGTTGGACAGAGGGCATTTCGAGTTATTTTCTGACACAAAACATGTTCCAGTTCTGGACGCTGGGAAGAATTCATCCTTCAGCGGTCCAGGCGCCCTCTCCTGGGACGAGCTC
>NC_024318.1:4976873-5009275 GCF_000523025.1 Cynoglossus semilaevis
ACACCACAGGCTGTAAATCTGCTGCAGTATTTCCCCACGTCCACAGGAAAACTCTGACACTTCAGCAAACTTTAACTTCATTAAAACCTCGTCGACTTTTCCCTCCGTTTCATTCAACGCTTCTGTTACAGGTTGGTTCAACATCTGGCCCCGTGGACCGTTTCTGGGCCCAGGACTTTCCTCATTAGTTTTTTAATACCCAGCTCCGGGGCAGGATTATTATCAAGATCCTTTTCTGAAATGCGTTGACGGAAACGTTGCAAAAATATTATAGCCAACTTCTAAACCACCTACGGACAAAAGTTCAGTCGTGTTTTAATCAATATTTATCTTTTTTACAATTTAAATTCATTTTCTTAAGTCACATTTTTTATGTTTATTATGTTTTTTTTAAATTGCTTGCCAACCTTAGTTGTTTAAGCAAATTCTTCCTTCTTTTTTTGGTGCCAAACTTTTGCTAATCCTTCTGATATTTAATCAGTTTTGTTATTTTTAGTTTTTGTGACAACAACGTTCTTGTAACTGTAACGGTGGAGAAACGTTCACCAGATCCTGACCCGGTGGGATCTGGTGCTGCTGCCGAAAACGGACCTCGTGAAAAGTGTGAACAGATGTGAATGAGACTGAAACACTTTTGGTTTTTATCAACAAAACAACAAAACTCTGTTTTTGTTCCTTTGAGGAATTTTCTTTTGTTTTTGTTGAATCAAAAACTGAAACGTTAAGATTTCAGTGACGACACAGACGACTCACCCTCCCCCTCCCTGCCCCCCCACTCCTTGGTGTGTTTGTGTGCGTCTCTGTTGTGGCGCTTCACTCCCAGCAGAGCTCCTATTAGTCTTGGCTCTCACAGACAGCTCCAGTCAAAGATGAACCATGAGACACTTCCTCTCATAAATCAGCACTGAGCTGGGAAACAGCTGCTGGTTTGGTGGCAGCTCCGCTCTTTTCCTCCACTGGGAGGGTGTGTGTGTGTGTTTGTGTGTGTTTGTGTGTGGGGTGGAGGTGAGGAGGGACGGGGGGGTCACCAGGAGAGAGAGAGAGAGAGGGGAGGTGGTGGTGGAATACAGGAAGTGACCTTGTGGCCTTGCCTGCTGTTCCCGGTGTCAGGTTACAGGGTGGGGGATGGGGGTCCCTCCATGCTAATTTAAGGTGGACCAGACCCTGACACACCAACAACACACAGGAAGTCAGGAACGTGGACTGTACGTGGGAGAGACCCTGAGGTTGAATGTTGTCTGTTTTGACGGATGACTGTGGCGTTTGAGTCCAACCTGGGGTTCTCGGCCCCTGATGATGACGACTGCAGTCACTCGTCATGGGCAGAATTTTTAAATTTAATTTAATTCTATGCCGATGATTTTAAGTCAAAGTACTTTTTGTCCCTGCTGTGTTTTCTGTTCAGTTCTGGTTCTTTTGTTGACATGACATTTCAAATCTTAATTTTTCTTGCGTGATTTTTCTACAAAACCTGAAGCTAAAACCGTTCCTGTCCAGATCTGAGTCTCAGTATCTCCTTAGTTCTGACTCGATGTCCACCACGGACAAAGTACTAAGTAAGACCAAGTACTGCACCGGACAAACCATGAATACATGGCGTAACTACATGCTACAGATGGACCAAAGACGCCTCTGAGTTTCTGCGGAGACTGGTGATGATTTCCACAGACTACGATCAGGAAAAGTCACCGCTGTTCTTTTGACTTTTCCCTCATGAAAAGGTCACCAGTTCTGCACCTGGTTCCCTCGTTTCAACAATGTCCTCAGATGTGGTACTAAAGTGTGTGACTGGAGAAAAGGAGCTTACAGTGAAGACGTCGTCGTCGCCCAGCTCACTCTCGTTCTGGAGCGCCGTAGACGAGGTGGTGGAGCCTGTTGACAGGACAGCAACAAAAGCCCATGAAGATTTTTGGATGGAGACATTCAGCAGACTACTCTAAACCTGTACATGATCTACGGTCAGGACCTGGACGTCCGGTCGGGACCGGGTCATTCTGACAGTGGACATGGATCTGATCGATCCAGACTCTCTTCAGATAACAGATCTACAAACTGAACTTTCTGCCAGTTCTGTTCATGAAAAGTTGGACGGCAGCTCCACGTACCTTCAGCCAGATCCTCGATAGCTTTCCGCACGCCCCGGTCAAAGGCTCTGGCGTCCGCTGGACTCTGGAAGGACAGGCCGCACCTCCGGTCTTCCACTTTCCAGTGATGAAAGGTGGGAGTGGCTATGGTGTAGACCAGGTCCTTCCTCAGTGGACAGTCCAGGATCACCTGTTCGACACGGCCCACAGAGAAGAGAACTGTTATGGACCCGCCCCCTGATCCGGAAATCTTTAGTTAGAATTCACTCCTGCAGAGTCAGCGGTTTTTACCTGTTTGTCCCGGAGCCGTTCACCGCGGATGAGGAACTGGGAACTGCCAGAGGCTGGCACGGGCGCCAACTCTGGCGGCAGGAGGCGACACACTCCGACCCTGGTCAGAGCGCCGCCATCCTGGGCCAACCAGCCGCCACTGGAGTCGTCCCGTGTCATCACCACCGCTTTCACACGCACGATGTAGCTGTCACTGGATAAAAACACGGAGACAAAGAGAAGGATTCATTAGAGAAACTTCCAGAATCTGTCGGTTTTTATTATGACGGGAAAGTTAGCTTTTTTCAAAAATGAAAAAAGAGAAAAAGGAGAGTAAAACTTTCACCCACAAAAAATAAAAAAAATAAAACTTTCAGTATTGCTCCAACGTCTTGTTGAAGTAGGAAACGTCACCGACTCAAAATAACAAACCGCTGCGTCAACACTTTTTGAGGTTTTGTTTTGGTTTTTTTGAGCCGTGCTGCTGCTTCTTCCTGATTCTGAGACGACGTTTGTTAGACTGAAAAAACAAAAAACAGTTCCTGGTACTGTTTCTTGTGCCTGTTATGTGCTGTAAGGAGGCAGAAGGGGCTTCAGTCACCATTAGATTTTTTTATTGACCTTGTTGTAACTAAGCACCCCTCTCCCCCCAGTTATACTGCTGAATTAAAGGCACAGTCCTGAGATTTTTTTTTTAACAATGGGGTCCAGTCTGTGGGTGGGTTGAGAAATCAGCTGCAGTGAAAACCTCAGCTTCTCCAGCTCTACAGACCCACTGTGGATGTGTGAGTGTGTGTGAGTGTGTGTGTGTGAGTGTGTGTCAGAGGAGCTGATATCAGCGTGCGCTGTGGCTTCTTGGTGTGTTACCGTGCAGCCGTCTGACGTGTGAAGATGTGAAACCGTTCTGTCCATTCGTACAGAGAACAGAGCTGGATTCACACAGTGGCAGAATGTTTGAGGGCGTTTCAAGTCACGACTCTGCTGCCGCTCGCTGCGCTGAGGTGGGAGTCGTCGCACCGGGACGCACGAACACTACTTTAAAACAAATGTTGCTGTTTTTTTGTGTTGCCTAGAACAACAGGAGGAAATTACCACTGTGAAATGATGAAGTGAAGTTGGACGGTTTGGACGGTTTGGACGGTTTGAGAGCTCAGGAACTGATGCTCCAGGTGGAAATAGAATAAAATAGATGATGGTGATTGGCTGTCATGGAGTAAACTCCGTCACCAGGGTTTGATTTAACCAGATCAAACCTGACTAGGGAAGCAGACTAGATGTTTTTAACTGATAATGTTGTGGTTCTTGTGGAGGAAACGATCAATGATAATGAAGTTCTCCTTTTTTTAACTTCTGTCAAACTGCGACTGTGCCGTTAGCCTAAGTGTGATTAGCTCGGATTAGCTTGTGTTGGCTAACTTTAGTTTTTGTTTATATCTAAATCCAACGGTCCCCGTCCTTCTTTTAACGCTCTATTAAAATATTTTTCAAACGTTACGACAGAAATGACTGCATGATATGCTAATGCTAGCTGTTTTTAGCAATTATGCAAATGGCATGACATCCGGTGGAGGCTGTCGGTGTGAATGTCAACATTATTTGTCAACAACAATTTATTGACAACTAACTTAATACAATGACTGTGAACGTAGCATTTGTCTGACGAAATCAATGATTTGTTTTTACTTTTAATAGTTTATAAAAATCATGCTTTTACAAGTTTTATAAAATAAAAGAGCACATGGAGAAAAACTTCCCACTGGCAGTATTCAAGTACTCAGTACCACAAAAGTACTAACAACAGGGGACGGAACACGAGACGTTCTCAAGTATTAGCATGACAGAGGCAGAC
The DNA here is from genome assembly GCF_000523025.1 of Cynoglossus semilaevis. Classification (NCBI taxonomy): domain Eukaryota; kingdom Metazoa; phylum Chordata; class Actinopteri; order Pleuronectiformes; family Cynoglossidae; genus Cynoglossus; species Cynoglossus semilaevis. The sequence goes on from NC_024318.1 coordinate 4,981,077, forward strand.
ATCCTCACAGGCACACGGTGAATGGACGACAAAGACAGGATGTATCACACATATCAGTGTGTGTGTGTGTCAGGTGTGTGTGTGAAAAGAAAGAGGAACATTGAAAGACTAAATGGAGGGGAGGGGTGTGGGGGGGGCAAAGTGGGAGTGAATGAGAGAGGTGTTGTTGTATAATTAGCCTGCAGACAGTCAGATTTCAGATACACACACACACACATGCACACTCACAGAGTGAGAGGGAGAGTTAGGTAAAGTGTGTGTGTGTGTGTGTGTGTGTGTGAGAGAGAGAGAGAGAGAGAGAGGTGGTAAAACTAGTTCAACAGCTCCCACCCACACACATTCATAAAAGTGACTGAATAACAGAGTCAGTGAGCGGCCGACGGCAGAGCAGCAGTCAGAACACGACAGCAACCACAGGTTGACCCACCAGCTTTACGCTGTCTTATAAAAACACACACACACACATTTATAGAAATATATTTCTATATACACATACATATATATATTTGTACACGTCTCCGTGATCAATCTGTGATTAAAAAAAGCCGTGCAGATTTTTATTAGTGTCTTAAATAGAACAAAGGTTTGTTTCCAGAATACGCCTTCGGTCTGTGGAGCCAGACCATAATGGAAGGTGGTAAAAAGTCATTCAGGTTTTTCTTAGTCATGCGGGAACCTTGAAAGGCGAGAATTGAAATAATAGAGATTTTTAAATAGAACCGACCTTGTTTTTATTCTAGAAAACAGAAAACCTGGAGACGGCACGCTGGTCGTGCTCAAAGTTCAGAGTCGCTTAAAAAGTAGCCACGACACACCTACTGTACGTATTTGTAATGAAATATAACAATCTTGTAAAAGTTTAAATTGACTCACAATTTACTAAAACCTTGGCCTGTTTAGTTGAACACAAGGCTGATTTACTCACAGGAATTGAAGAAAGACAATCTTCTTCAACAGCTCTGATTTTTTTAAAAAGGTTTTTATAGCCATCTAGCAACTGTTCTGCCTGTCATTTATGCATTTATGAACAAAGAAAAATATTTTGCAAAATATACATAATAGTTTTGGGACCAGTTTAGTGAAATTGGATAATTTTAACCTTATTAATAACAGCACACCTTACGAAATCTCACAGCACAGTGTTTGGGCGTCAGGCTCCAGGCGAATGTGTACTTGCTTGAAATACTACTACTTACTTAAAATATTTGTATTTATATGTGTAGCTTTCGAATAGATTCATCTGTTTTGTTTCGAATTTTCATTCAAGAACTAAAGATTTGGCCCGATTTAATTTAAAGAGAAATAAACCCGACCAACAGGATTCATGTTCATCCACTAACACCCCCCCCAGCCCCCCCGTCGTCTCCCCGATGACTCACCGATGATATACCGTGTAAAATGAATAAATAATAGCACTCTTTTTTTCATTATATATATAAAAAAACAAACTTCACCCACGCAGCTAGTGTTCTCAGTGGTTCCACGTGATCGGAACACCTTTCAGACTGAAACCCACACATCCAGTCTGGCCACATACAGAAATAACAGCGAATCCTCTTCTATATCAGCGCCGGAGCTTGAAGACACACGATCCCCGCTATCAGCTCTCTCTGATGAACTTGTCACATTTCGCTCTGTCTTGTGACCCGCGCTCATCGTCTTGTCTGCCGACAGGCCCTGTAATCTGTGGCCCGGGGAGCACAGACGGCCACAACCAGCAGAGACGTGTTACTTTAATACACTGGGGAGGGACCGCATAGGCTGGCATAAATACACACACACACACACACACCAATATATACGAATATATACACACAGTATGTTTGGGAACTGTGAAACTAATTCTGTCCACACGAATGTCGCATGAGGTACCGATGCTGAAAAAAGGAGTGTGACGCCTGCTCTCAGAAAAGGTGGTTTAGACTCTATTTTTAATTCAAAAGCCCAATCATTACGTCCTAGACCTGTTCCTGTAAACACTGCGGTGGCTTTAAAACCGCAGCAGACCAGCAGTTTACAATTTCCATGTATTTGAGCCGTGGCGTGTTCTGGGTTACGTCCACGCTACAACCTTTAGTTTGGATTGTTAGAGTGTCATCTTCAGTTGTCTCCTACAGCGCCACCTCTGTCAGGGATCGGGAGGTTCTTCAGACAAACGACCATTCACACTCAAACGGAGTCAAACGGTGCAGACTGATAAAGCGAGAATCAAACTACTGATCTCTCCACTGTAAGGCAAGACCACAAACCACTGTGCACCATGAGACCCACTCCACTTTCACAGCAGATGTCACCCTTAGTCCATCCAGGCATAAACACAGTGACCCGTCCTTCACGAGATGAAGCCGAAGGGTTGGTACCATTTTTAAAAAACTCAACATAAATTCACAACCGGCCAAAAAAAACAAAACAAAAAAAAACTTTGATGCAAATTTAAAATAAAATTAAACTATATCTGAGCGTTAACCCAGAAATTAAAATAAATTTAAAAAAAAACAAAACAAAAAAACCCCCAAAAACTACATTTGAGCGTTATACCAAAACAAAAAAAACCCCAAAAACTACATTTGAGCGTTAGCCCAGAAATTAAAATAAATAAAACAAAAACAATTTTGTCTGCAAACACCTTGTGTTTCAGTTGGTTCCTCTTGACCTTTGACCCAAAAAGTTTGCAAATGCAACATATGCTATCTATTAGCACAGGCCACGACCATGAAAAAACAACAGAAATGAGCATTTAATTTAGTAAATAATTAATCCAAGGTAAAAAAAACCATCTCAACTGAACCAACCGTTATCTTCTACACCGAGTGCAGACTTATTAAAAACATGTTGTGCACCATGATCAGGAAATCATCACTGGGTGGAGTGCATACACACACACACACACACACACACACACTTGGATTTGCTGCCAAGAATCACTGCACAGTCGGTGAAGTTCTTTAGGACTGTCTAATTTGCATGTTAGAGCAGCTCTGTTGTCAACAATGATCGCGGTCACACCAGGAAACACTGTCAGACCATGAGACCTGGTTCACGCTCATCCTTTCATACTGCAATAAAGAAGCAGAGAAGTCTGGGAGGCAGCCAGATCTCAGGTCTGGAATCCGGCTCATGTGTGCAGATAAAGGTGAGGTTAGGGAAGGCAGGGAAGGGCAGCTCCCCCCCTCCCCCTCCGGTGGGTGATAAGGCCAGCGGTACTTCCTCTGATAAGGTACAAATGGCCACACCTTGGCGCGATCAGCAGAACCACATCCCTGCACACGGCCGGCCTTCAGTGTACAGTAGTCAGGAAGGGACTTCCTGTTGGTTTTAGATCTGACTAGTACTTCGTAGCACGTCTTTCGTCACATTCAAACAAAATTTCATAAAGCCTCACATCCTCTTATCAGAGGTGGAGGTGGTCAGGAGTTTAAACTGGTCACTGCGCAGCACGCTGTCCAGATAGATAGAACTTTATTAATCTTTCGGGAGTTCCCTTTGGGAAATTAGGGAAAAGTAATTCCTTCGAGCTGGAGGAATTATTTTTCTGTCTGACCTCAAAGCAGCTAACAAGTTTGCGTGGTTGAGGCGCCATGGAGGAGACCGTTTACGTCCTTCTTAAATATGCTAAAGTATTATTTACAAATACAGACGAAGGACTGTGAGGTTTGTTTGATGTTGTTTCCTGTCAGGAGTTCTTCAGCTGTTGGGCCTGTACCACGATGTTTACTCAGTTACTGAGGGACACGTATTTACTTGAGTATTCTTAGGAAGTTGTCTGTAAGTGTATTTTAATTTTTTTCAAGGAACATCATGAGGTGTGTGTGAATAGTGAGAGGCCACCTTAAATAATTTGTAAATCAAGAATCACAGAGGCATTAACAGATATGGTTCCTGTTACTGTCCTAAGCTAGCAGGTCTTAGCTTTCGCAGGTGACACCGATGACCTCACGGCATCACTGCAGTCTCGTTAATTAAGAATTAATATAACAATTCCAGATTAAATGTGAGAGCGCCGTCTGTGACTGTGACCTCAGTTTCGTTGACGCAGCTAATGCTTCCTGGGCCGTTCAGTCAGCTGTTAAAAACAAGTCAGACTTTGGGTTTCTGTCGAGAAAACGTGGCGTCCGTGTCCTGTAAGGTGAGACTAAAAATAAAACCAAACTTGCCACCAGTGCAAATAATAAAGTTCACCGAGTTCAAANCCCGCCCCCCCGCCTCCCTGGTTTTGGTGTGACAAGAGTAAAAGAAACAGTGGATGAAGTGAATGAATAACCCGAGCTATTATAATCTTGGTCATCCAGTCAGCTGATGAGCAGAAATTTGTTAAAAAAAAAAGGGAAACAGGCAAACAATCCGGGGCCATTGTTTGGTCTGCAGATATAAACAGCACAGGCCATTATATAAAGGCTGGAGATAACATCCATTGATGAGCTGCTCAGTAAAACACAGGAAACAGTGTGAACGACGATCTGTCCCACATGATGCTCTCAGTCTGTACGGGTGTGTGTTTGTGTATGAAAGGAAATGCAAAGTGAAAGAGAGGAAAAAATGCCAGAGGTCTGAGAGGAAGTTCACTTGTGGACACGCAGGATGTGGCAATAGTCTTCTTCTCTCTGTGTGTATTTGTATGTGTGTGTGTTCTGGAATGGTCACGTCTGTCCAGTTTGTGGCCGACGTCGAACTAGAAACATTCAGGTTTAATTTAAATTCTTGAATAATGAAGACAAAATTAAAACTCTGTAAAAAACAAACAATATTTCCTTTTGTTTCCACTACAAATGACCTGTAATTATCAACTTTGGTTTAATTATTTAATAACTACGGTGGAACCTGAGGCAGTCTCTGGATTCATGAATTAATAAATTAGTGTCAAAAAAGTCATTAAGTTCAAACAGCCATTAAAATTGGCCCATGCTCATCTTAATTAATACTATCACACACGTGTAGAGCAGCGTCGACGCCTGGAGAAACAACTAGTAAAACTCTGACTTCCTGTGAAACTGTAGTGGAAAAATGTCATAAATCGATGACAGAGTGACAGGGTCAGATGGAGTGTGTGTGTGGTCCAAAAGTAAAATAATCAATCGTTGGATTTGAGGTCATCAGAGTCGAGCAGTGACAGAACAGAGTGGGTCAGGTCAACGTAAAAGATAACCTGGATTACAGATTAGATTGTTTTCCCAAAGATGGATTAACAAAACCAATATCTATGTACAGATAAAAAAAAGGTATGTGAAAGATTTCAAGAAATGCTAAGTCCTAGATAAATATGATAATTGATAATTAGTCATAGGATACTGGCCAACTGATATTTTCAACTCAATATTAGCATAATTCTGTAATATCTGTAAGGATCGTTATCCATTACCTGACTTTCGTCAAATTTGCTGGAATCGTGTGCAGGGTCCTGAAATGTTAACCTCAGTTTTGGGGGCAAACGGCTCCATATATCGGTATCGATTGATATCGTAATCGGAAATTAAGTGTTTGGACAATATCAGCATATTGGATATCAGCAAAAAGCTAATATCGGACATGAAAACATTAGCAAAAACTGCCTAACTATTTTGACTCATTACTTTTTTTATAAGTATAAACTACTCAATCTGTATTTTTTGCGATTTTAATATTAAACATTTGACTTGTTTACTGGCTGAACATTAACTGATATGTTGATATGTATTTTGATAATTAGCCGTTAGCTTTTTCCTGAAACCCGACACCTGTCATCAGAATTGCCATGTTGCTCCTATCAGATGCTGCTAACTTAGATAAACGTGTGCGTGTGAGGAACACAACGGTCCAGCTGGAGGAACACGCAGACCTGCTGACTCCTCGCTGCGCTACGGGCCGAGTTGATGAGTGCTTTTTGTTCAGGGACAGATTACGTTTCGTTGCTACGTTGACCTTAGCTGAATGTCACCGGGCATCTCCTGTCCAATGCCGAGTGCACACATGCTGACCCTGCAGCAGCACTCACCAGATCGATACCTCCTCGGCTCATGTTTTGAATCAGGGTGTGTGTGTGTGTGGGTTGGTTGATGAATAGGTAATAAACGTCCTGAGAAGGACGGTGCAAATGAAGAATATCCTTCTGGACTGGACACGATGGCTACGTTACAGTTAATTTTAGGACATGTCCTCAACAAAGAAGACCCACAAACACAACATCTGTGTGTGTGTGTGAGAGAGAGAGACAGAGAGAGAGGGAGAGAGAATGACTGTGTCACTGAGCGGGTGAGGCTGTTGTTCAACAAATGTGTGGATGTCACGCAACCTCAAAAGTGAATTGATGACATGCAGCGAAACGCCAGCAAAGACAGAAGTTCAAGGAATGTCCTGAAAGAAATAAAGCATAAAATCACTCACAAGCAGAGTCTTCAGTTTTTTTGAGATGGGTCACAGGATGTACAGTGTGTTCAGCCATGTTCCTCTGCAGCAGTGCTGTTCTCTGCTCCTGTTTTCTCTCCCTATCTTCTGTAACTGATCTGAAAATGTCTGGCTGGAATCAGATGGCAGCGCTGCAACTGCCAGGGTTCAGGGCTGCACTTCAAACTCACAGATGTAGAAGCTGGATCTCAGACTTATTCCACTTGGTGCATGCTCAAAGCAAAAAAACAAATATCGCAGTGTATCGTATCGTTGCCCATGTATGGTGATATGTATGGTATTGCCAGATTCCTGCCAATACACACTCCTATTTAAAAAAATTCTAATTTATGGTGTATACTTCCATGGACTTTGCCATTGTTCTGTGACAAAAACATTCAATTTCAAGTGTGATTCCTGAGCACGTTGTCCATTTGTAGTTCGTATGTTTAGGACTTTTAAGTTTTCTGGAACCATCAGTCAAGAGTCTGCTTGAGCTGAGGTCGTTCCGTCAGTACTTTTGATACAGCGACAGTTTGGTACCATTCAGACTTTGGTTGTTACAGTTCACACGGACTTATCTGGACAGCAACTAGGGGTCAAGGCTTCAACGGTCCATTCAGATTATGTTCACTTCCTCTTTATCAGGGGCTTCATAGTGTTTTGGCACAGTTCATGATTTAAAAAAAAACCTTCCTGATGGAACTCCATGTGGAATTGGGAACTGGGTGAAAGTACCAAGAACTTCCTAGCACTGCACTGCTCACTTTTGTTAAATCAGAAAAAAAAAAGCAAAATAACGCCATTAAAAATTGTAATCTCCTTTCGGAAAAACGCTGCGTTTGCAAAGGACTGCATTAAGTAACGTTTCAGTTCAAGTATTGAATCCAACCATTGTTTGCGAAAATATTTGGAGGTTAAACTCTCAGACAGCCAGATGTGCAGAACGAACGAGGGCCAAAAAAACTGACTCACTAGGTCAAAAAATAACAGGGGAGCATCTTAAAAAAAACAGTTAACAGAACTCAAATAAAAGAATCCAATGGCAACAGACATAAAAAAAATAGCTGAATGTGGAAAAGGTGAAGCGTTAGAAGGGAGGCAGGTTCGTCTTATTGCTGTTAAGAATAGTGGTGGTGCTGGAGCGGGCGTGGATGTTGAGGCCCAATTTGGAAACTTGTGCCTCCGTGTTCATAATTCATAATGACTGGTCTGTGGAAAACCAGCCCCGTAATCAGAAAGTACAGTGTAACACGAGGGCACAGATACAAAGGTGAGACGTTTGTTTCCTGCCTCCCACAACAGGATTTAAAGAGAGATAAGAAAACCACAAGACACACCAGATAACCGCACACTCATTACTTCCGTTCACACAATTCTGGCCTTTGATGTAGAAATCCTACAAGAATTTAGCATGATTAAGTTATTAAAAATACAGTAAAAAAGTACAGTAAAATAGCTGTAAAATATGAATTTTAAAAGTGACCGTAACTGACGAGACCATGGCGACCAAACTGAACCATTATTCCACATGGTTCATATTTAAGAACTGTGAAAACAAACGTCCAATGATGGTAAAGAAAGTCCATATCAGAGTTCAAACTGCGGTGTCAACAACGGCTTTTCGCTAAACTGTAAAGATGTTTTAACTCGAACTACAAAATCACATGACGTACAATATTTCCTCCCTTTCTCGCTAAGTTCCCAACGCTAATGAGTTGTAGCAGGGGTAAATGTACTCAAGATAAAATTGAACTTGGATTGGTTGGTAGCTAAAACAGTTTATTTTGTATGAGAATTATTTTGGCAGTGGCCACGAATCACTAGAAAGTCCAGCTTTAGTCCGCACTTCGCAATCTACATGTGGCTTAGCCACATGTCCCATGCTAAAGTCCCATGCTAACTACCTCTTACACACATATCAACAAATCATGGGTTGCAGGAAGGGTGTAATGTTTATCAGTACTGGCTTGTGACTGGTGTTATCACACGCCTTAACCTATGAGTGCATTCAGGGCGGTCTCAAGACTGCTGTGGCATTCACAAAAACAGAAAAATGACAAAATAAAAAATAAAAAAGAGAAAAAAGTACCTAATGCTCTGAAGTAGACATTTTAATTTTAAAAATCAAGTTCAAAGTATGTAAGTAATACTTAAAAGTAGGTAAAACCTTAATGCCCAGACAATGGCAAATAGCTTTGGTTTCACATTAGATTTAATGAAATTTTATTTTTTCATATTAACGATCACTGTGTGAAGAGAATAACGGTGCGATTAATCACGATGTAAATAGTGTAATCGTAGCTAGCTTAGCTTTCCTCTATATTGTTGTAATGCACGCTATTTTAAAACTGCTCTAAGACTTCCATCTAAACTGTTTCTCCGTTTATTATGATTTTTTCTTTACAGCTGAAACAGTGATGGAGTCCGCAGCACAGCAGAGAACGGTCACTTCAGGCATGAATGGGGACGCGCTGAAGGTTAGAGGGCTTTTTATGAATGAGCCGGCGTCACGTCACCGCAGCACAAACATCCACCTCGGTGCCCTTCGGCTTCTGCACCGCCAGACACACCGATACATGGGACGCACAATTCTGTTTATTTACTCGTTTATTTTATTTTTTTACCATCATACTTTTAATAAAGCCACATAGAGACATACACGTAGCTAATGAAAATGGAGGGGGGCTATTTAAAAAACTGTACCGAGGAGTCATCTAAATAGTAGTCTGTAGACATGCCTGATATAATACATTTTATTTCACGACTGTTTGTTTTGGCTTTAAAAAGAGTAATTTAAAATTTGACTCGATATTAATCCGTATAACGTATTTGCGAAGCAATATTTACGATCTTTTTTGTTGCACTGCCGTGCAAATGTAGGCCCAGAAGAACTCGTTCGTAAGACCCGTGCGTAACGTATTTTAAACAAGAATATGTCATTTTTTAAAACGTCAAAGTATTCGTTTCCTTTTCTATACAGGTCGGTGCCTTCGTCTACAGTCGGTATTTTTTATGAATGGAGCGCGGCAGGCTATGCAAATGAGAGCGATTGAGAAAGAGATGGCGGATGAGGCATATCGGATATCTCATATCCTGTGAGGCTCTTCCTCCCCCCACACAATATTTAGCCAAACAACCAGGCCACAAATTGCCCCCACGAACTCCTCTCTCCTTCCACCCTTTCTGTTCGTCCCCGTGCTTTTATTCAGTGTGAATCTTCTATCTAACTAATTGTTTTAACCCCGATTGTGGACAAACAGGAGGTGCGAGAAACTGCCCTGGCTGTTTGTAAAAGGTGTAACTTCGGGGCGTGTTTGACTTTCAAGGCCCTGCTGCTGCTGCTGCTGCTGGAGCTTCGGATCCTTTCAGAAAATGTTTCCGATCCACCCACGCTTATTCCCCTCCCCCTCCTTCGCTACCTCCCCACCCTCTACCTCCTCCTCCTCTCCATTCTCTCTTCTCAAGACTGTTCTAACACCACCACCACCGGGTGGGGGTCAGAAGAAAAGCCCTCTCACCAGACACTGTCAATGCATGCAAGCATGCAGGCACCGGGGCCTTCAGCCACCACAGAATCACTCAGTGACCAACATAAATAAAAACAAACATGTGGGGAATACGGGGAGTGTAAAGGCAGCCGAGAGGCCCCCAGATCATCTGCAACTTGTAGACAGTCTGTAGGGAGAGGATGTGGAGAAGGGAGAGAAAAAGAGAGAAAAAGAGAGGAACGGTACTCACTCGTTTGGGTGTGTTTCTTCTATCATTTTCTCGTTTCACCTCAGGTAATGTACCACGGCGGTTGCATTCTTCTTTTCGCTCGTCATTCTTTCGCCGCCGCGACTTCGTCTCCGATTCCGCATAAAAATACCCCCTCTGCGCCTTTTGTGCGTCTGTGTCGGCTCTGTGTCTCTGTGGCTTTGCCTTCGTCTGGCTCTGCCTCCTTTCCCCTTCACTGTTGCACCCGTCTTCTTCCTCGTCCTCTCTGTCCCTTGTCCTTTAGAAAGACTCCGTTTATTCTTCCTGGATAGCGAACGTTTTTTACTCCTTCAAGCCTCGCCTTCTGACTTTAACAGTCCATCGCCTCCGGTGTGGCTAAACGTAGCTTCCACAAGACGATCGAGCAGCCGAATCCAGCTCTTCTCTTCTCTCACCCCCCCTCCTCTCCCTTCCCTACCCTCCACAAACACGCACACGGACACACACACACTCACTCACTCGCTCGCGCTCTCTCTCTCTTTCTCTCTCTCACACACACTCGGGTTTAAAGTCCTACAGGCGCATGGTCCTCCGCCGACGCCAAAGACGACTCCGGTTCCAGTCGTGCGTAAAAAGCGCGTCGGGTCGCTCGCTGTTTCCGTGGGGTGGCCCCGCTAGAGCCCCATCTCTGTCTTCTCCATGTTGGATTGCAGGCAGGCGAGCAGCTCCAACGACGCCGGGGGAGGGAGGGAGGGAGGCAGGCATGAGGAGGTGGTGGTGGGGGGGGAGGAGGAGGAGGGTGCAGGGCGGAAGCGGTGACGTCGGTTTAAATTTTGGTGAAGGGCCCACGGTGGCTGTGAGCCATGAGGGGGCCTTGATAAATGACATCCTTTTATTTCAAATCAAATAATAAAAACAACCCCTTGTGCATCTTTGATAATGACATCTTTACAATAAAACTGTAAACCATTAAAGCTGTAAAATGCATAGGTGCGAATCGTCGAGGGTGGACACACGATGATTACTTCAGAAATATCTCCTTTGCTTTGTGCTATCGTGACACCTGCATAAACACCAACATTGCTCTAGTGGTTTCATTTGTTCTGCATAGAAGGTTGCGAAACATCCGTGAAGAGGCGGCCATATTATTACAAACTGTGGATTATGCATGTAAAGCGGAAACGGACGGTGTAGCTGTGGACAAACTACTTCCCACTAGGAAGTAAAAATTCTTATCTCCCTGATGAGTTTGGGAAAGTTTGTGCAGCAGCTCTCCGTTTGTTAACACCCCGAGGTCAGGATTCTAAATGCCCCATCAGGGGGCATTGCTGTAAGTGGACCAAGGTTGCTACATCCATGTCACTATAGTACTTGTTGATTGGCTGAGAGGATGGACCCTTTGTTTCAATAGACAACAGAAAGGAAACTACTTGCACCAAACAGAAAATACAAAAGTTCTATCTATTTCTTTATTACCTTGTAACAATAGTTTTTCTTTTCTATCTGTTCACTACTTCGGGACTAATGTTTACACATCCGTCAGTTAAGTACTGTTTAGTTAAGTACTGTTTTGTATACTGTCTAGTGGTTTGACAATGTGTACTTTTTTGCTTTATCTAGCCTTTAGCTGTTTTATTTAAACAATGTTTATGTTTTGTTACTTAGGTTTTAACTACCGTGTGGTTAATCTGTCTTGACATTAAACATGGCCTTTGTGGAAAATTTCCATCAGTGCACGACATTGGCCGTATTAGGTTGTTTTTTTTAAGTGACTAATAATAATAACATCTTCAATGGTTTTAGTTTCGAAAACTCCACCACTAAAGTTGGCAAAAAAGAACGATAAGAGGATTTGGGGATAATCGTCTTTGTCTCTTAGATCTTTATTCAATCCTTTATGATCTTTATGTAAATCCTCTTGTTTAAAAGTGAATTACGGTGCAGATTAAACACTTTAACAATCGTTGATCACTCGTGCAGACAAATCGGACTTGTTTCATTGATCAAATAGTTTTTCTGCTATTGCTATATTGGATTTTACTTGCACTGTAAGTCAGGAGCAAGGGAAAAATAGTAAACTTTGGTACTGTAGCGCCCTCGGGTGGCAGTGACAACATCCTGCATCTCAGGAGTCGAAATTGTGTCCAATAAAAAGTGCATAAAGTTTTAAAAATATATTTTTAAAATAATTAATAAAGCATGTAGCGATTAAATAAAACTGTTACAATAGCTATTATCTAAAATAAAAATAAAAAGCGTCCCGATTAAATAAAACTGTTACAATAGCTATATAATAGCTATAATAGCTATTATTTAAAATAAAAATAAAAAGCGTCCGTATTATTCTCTATCTTTGACAGTAAGGACGGACTCACCAATTTACCCACACGGACAATTCCGGCGATCAGAAAATTTTAAATACTCACAAAACACCGCATAAAAACAACTAAGAAAGTTTTCCTCGATTCAAAGTTAAACGTAACATTTTATTCTTATAAACTATGACATTTAAATACGAAAAAAACTGCTCTGTTTATTTCGGCTGCTTCCCCATCTTCCCTCACTCAATGGACTCTTCCATTTTACTGCGCAAGTGCAGACTGGGTTTAGAGGCGCGAAGTTTCTACAGTGAACCCCAGAACAGGAGGAAAATAATGTAATGTAATGTAATAATGTAAAATAAAAAAAGTGTTGTTTGTCACTTTCACGTTGACACCGTACCCCACCCCCTCCCAAAATACGAACGCAGCAACGTAGCAGTGTATGCTAACTGCTGTCAACGTCAACCCGAGATGGACCTGTTATTACACTGTACATGACGAGGATGTGAGTATGAAAACCGTTAAAAATGGAGAATGCCATTCACGGTGGATAAATGACATGTACGTTAAACGTGTAATACTTTGGTAAAATAGTATTGTAATACACAAAAGCACAATACTTATATTATAAGCCTGTATTTTAAAGCACAGGGTTTTAGCCCTCAATTTCGTTGTACCCCTGCTTAACAATGACAATAAATATCGTTTTATTCTATTCTAATTTGAACAAACAGTACTTGAAACATACTTCTCACTTGTTTAAGTGTAATCTTATTTACTAACCAAAGACTAGTGTTCAATTTTATTTGTTGGTGAAATAAGTTGTAGTTAACTTATAAAAGAAAACCTTTTAAAAATAATTTGACTCTAAGTAGCTTTATTTAATTTTTATTTTTTTATTTTTTAAGTATCCATGAAACTAAAAGACCATAACAGAGCAAGTTCTGGTTCATCTGGAGCTTTTTTTTTTTTGGCATGTTGTACTGTGAGAACTTGTTGTTCACTTCTCAGCACTGATGTTTCTAACTATTTGACGTCCATGCTATGTTTTTTCATTTTTTAGAAATTAATTATTTGTTTTCTAGATAGATAGATAGCACTTTATAATTCCTCGGGAGTTCCCTTCGGGACATTTTCTAAGACCCTTCCTTCCCATCTAGATAGATAGATAGCACTTTATAATCCCTCGGGAGTTAGCTTCGGGAAATTTTCTAAGACCCTTCCTTCCCGTAATATGCAATTACAACTAAATAATTTATTCGGTTTTGACTTTGGGGACAACTTTGTTGTATTGACATCAGTCAAGTGTAAAACTGCATTATGAACTCTTATGTTGATTTATTCATTGATAGTGAAATGTGTTGACATTAGTGAATTACGAGGCAACAGTCATATTTGTTTACACTGCCATCATGCTTTAGAAATATGGAAAGTTTCTTAAACCAACAGAGGCCAATGTCCCATCCCCAAAAACATGTTCAAAGACACATTGATTTTTCAAAAAGCCGTACTTGGTGCAATTTGTTATTTTTTACAGACTATTATAAACATTTATAAATGAAGTATTTATATTGAATCGTAATCTATCCACATGGTAGATAAATAGTCGAATGCGTGGATACATATTTCTTGGTTGGTTCCCTTTTAAATGAATTCACAGGAATAATGAATTTCTTGACCAGGACCTCATTGTGTGTTATTTATACCATTCATCATTCATTAAGAAAACATTTGTCTCACGTTTTGTAGGACTTTAATTTCTTTTGTGGTTATTGAAGGGTCATTTATCCAAAGCTCCCCGGTGTATATGAAGGCTAATGAGTCCACACATGCAACAGCAGCGTCCCATTCATCACCCGTGAAGTAAACACAGCAAATTGACTCTCAGTTTTGCGTTTTTCCTGCTCTGGAGAAAACCGATCTTCATAACAAACTGCGTTCTTAATTACATGGTTGTTTCTGCTGGTGTACCACAGACTTAGTCAAGTGCTTTCAGAGTAAGTCTCTTGATTGAAACTTGTTATGAACCTATTCATCCAAAAAAAAGTCCCTTAACCTGTTGATCAGTCAGTACATCTAAAAGAACCTTCCATGCTTTTACGAGATACTCGATTCTATTTGTTGAACATAGTAAATTAAGTAGAAGTTGACTCCTTTATGACCTCCATTACTGACAGAAAATAAAATAAAAAATCTAGGTCAAGCTGGGTCAAATTAATTAAATGTTGAAATTGAAATCTTTGCTCTGCACCACCCTGGGGATGCGCCCCCCACTTTGGGAACCACAGAAATAGCCAATATGTTCAGGAATACTGTGTTTATAGTCCATTTCCTTGAATATTACTAACCAGAATATTTAGGAATAAACATTGTAATGTCCTTGATTGGCATATGGAGAATGAAACATTTTTTTTCTTCTTTGACATTAAAAACGTAATCAGTAAAAAATCTCCATTTGAACTGAAGGACAGGGGAGTTTTTAGAACTGGAGTGGAGTCTCTAATTCAAACCACACGACAGAGTACACCCCCCTCCCTCTGCACAGTGACCCCCTCCTGAATATCACAAAACATTCATCAGTTGTGACTCCATGACCTCTCTTCATCCCTGCCCCCCCGTACCCCCCCGCCAATCAGAATCAAACCAGCCAGCGTCGCTCTGTCTGTAACTTTTGTACGCGTACATAAAAGCCTTCTTTCCCTTCATGAGTACTCACCCCTCCCTCACCCGTCCCCAAAGCCATGCACCCCCCTTTTAAAAAACTAACATTGGCATTGCCCTGAACACTAATGACCCTGCTTTCTGCCCCCTGTGTGTACCCCTGGTGCAACACTCCACATCCAGGTGATAAATGAGGTCGCCCCACTGTTTGGGGTCAGGTCACTGTTTGACCTCACAGTTCTGGTTGGGGTTTTAAGTGGGAAATGGAAATCACTAGGACCAAAAGTTTGCAAAACCGAGGTCTCGCTTTAAAAGCTCACCAGCAGAGGGAGACAAAGTCTAACTCCTGAGGCTCTCTCGAATTTTCAGCTGTAACTTTTTTACGTCTTCGTATTTTTACTGCCTTTAACTGGGTTGATGTAATGAAAAATAAATCGTGTTACTTCATTTGTACGGTTATTTTTCAACCTCATTTTTTAAATCCTAATTCAAAAAGAAAATCCTCGTCCCGTTCCTATGTTGTTAAATATTAAACCACTGTCGGCGCCCTCATCTGTCCTGTCCCTGAACTGCCTTTCCATGAAATTAAGATTAAAATGGTTTTAGTCACTAAAAATAAATGATTCTCTGTGTAAGTGACTCATGATGAACTTGAGCCCAACGCCAGTTTTTGTTTTGATGTAAAACATTTATATTTGACTTTGGGAAAAAAAACTTCTAACAAGTTTTTTTTTCTTTAATGATATTTATGTCTTAAAAAAGAAAACCATTAAAAGTAATATTAGCTACATTGTTTAACTCTCTGCTAATAACTTAAACAAATATACAACACAAATAATGTTTTATTTAGATTGACTTTTACTAAGGATTAGGATTAGAGACATGTTGTAGTGTGACTAAGGATTAGGATTAGCCTTTTATTTGTTATAGTTACGATTAGAGGTTTTGTGAAGTGCTTACAAAACACCCTGTGTGTGTTTGTGTGTGTGTGAGTTCTGTGCTGTAGGAAGGTCAGCTGGGGGGTCATCAGTGTTTAGTCTGTGTCTGTCAGGTGGCAGCTCCCACTTCCTGTCCACTTCTCCCAGATTTATAAGTTTGCCTTCTCGTACTTTTTAGCTTTTTATTAAACACATACAGTTCATTTTTGTTAAAGAAAGTTGTATTTATAATTGTAAAAAAATAATAAAGAGATGAAAAGTGAAAGTAAATAAATGCATACTCTTCACATTTCGTAGTATTTAGGAATACCCACACAGATACACAAACTCATGTTCAAATACTCCAGTCATACTTCTTCTTCTTCTTCTTCTTCTTCTGCTTCTTCTTCCTTCTCTTAGGAATACCCACACAGATACACAAACTCGTTCAAATACTCCAGTCTTCTTGTTCTTGTTCTTGTTCTTCTTCTCCTCCTTCTTCTTCTTCTTCTTCTTCTTCTTCTTCAGGCCCCAGGATCTCAGAGCTCTATCAAAACACACACTTTCTGTACACAGCTTGGTGTCGTCGGCTCCAGCCGACTCTGTAATGGTCCTGGGAGCCAGACTGCTCTCTGACGCCGGAGCCCAGCTCCAGACCCCGTGTGCGCGACGGCAATTTCCTAAAGAATCCGGAGTGAGAGTGCAACACTTGTCCTTCTATTTTATTTTATTTTAAACAAAAACACCTTTTTCATTCTCACAAGAACAAGGGAATTTTTCTTATTTTTTCCGTAATTAATTCTGTTCTTCCTAAACGGCTATCCCCAGGCTATTTTCTGAGCTAACATTCAGTTTTACTGTATTTACTACTTCTGCAATTTTTACCCCTATCAGGGACTTAATTTAACTTAAGATTTAAATTTCAGAAGGAAAAGCTATAATACCCATCTGTGTGAAAAATCAGGAACTTAATGCCTTAGATTTAATTTAATAAACAGCAGAAAAATTAAAAAGAAAAGTCACTGATTAGAGTCAGAGGAACTCTAGTCTACAGAGTACTGTCTACAGAGTACTGTCTACAGAGTACTGTCTAAAGAGTACTGTTTACAGAGTACTGTTTACAGAGTACTGTTGAGTACTGGTTGTGTGCTGTTTTACTCTCATGTAAACTTGCTAATCAATGCAGATGGATGGTCTCGCTCACACACCAACACAGTTCATGCTGCTCTGCCTGTTAGAACGCAGCAGGGAAATCCAGGATAATCGGAACGAACACTAGAAAAAAAAAGGCGTGTCTTTGGTCCAGAAGAACAACCTCCACACACACATACACACATACAAATGTTTGACAGGTCCTTAGTCTGAGTCTGTCATCATCAACAACAACAACCAACAGGCAGATGTTTATAAGATAAGACGTTTGGCTTCAACTATCAAAGCGAGCAACAGCCCAAACAGGGAATCTCTTTAAAAACCTCAGATCTGTGTGTGTGTGTGTGGCCACATCTAAACAACCCTCAGCAGCAGCAGCAGCTTTGTTGGCAGGTTGCAGCTCGGGGAGCGAGCGTGTTGATGGAACAGCATCGATGTCCGGATTAGGACACGCCTCTGTGATCAGGCGCTCAAACACTAGATAAGAGTGACAGAAACACCCTTTAATCCTGGATAACCCTCCTCTAAATAGGATGGGATAATCCAAACAAACACACACACACACACACCAGGGCTCACACACCAACACAGCATCGCCAACACTTACCTCCAGCCATGAATGAATTCATTTACTTTGGTGGCACTTAGATGTTCTAGTATATTTCTGTGAACGAGATAAAGATGTGGAATATATTTTAGTGCAATATGTAGTGTTTAATGTTGGTTGTATTTGGAGCCTGCAGCTCCCATATTCCCCTTTAGGTGGTGCTGTGAATGCAGTTGCATTGTCATTGTTTTATGTAAATCAAATTTGTAACTTTGTTAAAAACTTATATTGGAATGCTGAATATATTTCAGAACACCACTGTTTGTTTTTCGACTAAAAAGATCAAGAATTTTTTTATACTCTATTTGAAACTATAAATCCCATTTGGTGTAACTGTAAAATCTTAATTTCCCATGAAACCAAATTTAGACTTTTGTATATTTTTCCTGACATTTTTATATTTTTTGGTCTTGATTAATCAGACGTAATGTTAATATTTTGAGAACTTTTATTTTTTAGTGGATATAAACTGAAATGTTTCCTGTCTAGACCCGTCTGTCTTTTCTTAAATTTCCTAACCTTCAAGTGTTCACCTACAGCGACTAAAGCTGTTGACGGAGAAAAACAGCGTGTCGTTACATCTCCGACAGGACGAGCCCTGAGCGACAAAACAAACAGCGATTGTTGATTCCTGCCTCTAGATTAAAAACACCTGTTGGTAAACAAGACAATTATTCAGTGGAGTCCGAGGGGGATCGACGTGTTAATCATACACGCGTCCTCCCGTGTCAAAAGGCAACTGGATCGGCCCCTGCTGAATTCTCACTGATTAACTTGATACTCCTGACTGTTTAAAATTCATTCCACTAAAGAGCAAAAGAAACTCATCCCTCTCCCCCGTGTGTTTGGGTGAGTGTGTGTGTGTGTGTGAGAGAGAGAAACTGCTTTTTTTTTTTCTCAAGTTCCTCGAAAGCGTATGCATAAAATATCCCAGTCCCCAGTGTCAGCACAATTAGCTGTTAAATAAAATGCCGACTCCACAACGCTTTTGCAACATTTTAATTAGAAACAAAGCAGCCGAAGAGCGAGGCCCGATTTAGTAAAATAAACAGCCGCCTGTGCCAAGAAAACGCTCCCTGGAGGGAACGGCGCTCCGTGAGGTTTGCTCCGGAACAGGGAGAGAAGGGGGGAGGAGGGAGGGGAGGGGAGCAGTTTACCTGTGGCACAATCAAGAAAATATTGAAATTAAAACTAACTTTCCTTGCTGGACCACGGCTGTGCAATAGTTCCATGCCCCCTAGGTTGGTCCACCCCCCACTTTGGTTACCACTGAACTGTGACTTTATATTTATATATGAATGAATGTACATTTCTATATCTATATACATATACATATATATTTATATGTATACATGTATTTATATGTATATATGTACATATGTTTGTATGTATATGCACACATATATATTTATGTGCACGTGTGTATGAGTATGTATACATACCTATGAATATATGTATAAATGTGTTCATATATGAATATATATATTTTCATATATGTGTATATGTGTTCATATATCTATATATGTTCATATATGTGTTCATATATGTATATATATGTTCATATATGTGTATACATGTTCATATGTGTTCATATATGTATATATGTTCATATATATGTATATATGTGTTCATATATGTGTATATGTGTTAATATATGTATATATATGTTCATATATGTGTATATATATCTTCATATATGTGTATGTATATATGCATATATATGTTCATATATATGTATATGTATATATATGTTCATATATGTGTATATGTTTGTATAAATACACATAAACCCATATTTGTTCACACGTGTGTTACGACGGCAGAGGGAAATGAAAACAGGAACGGAGTCGTTGATGTTTAAATCTGGATCTGAAGTGACACCACTTACCTCGTGGTTTCAGAGATAATCTGGATTCACTCAGATTTAGTTTTCACACATCTGGAAGTGGCTCGGAATCGTGCCTTACTGTCCCAGAGATTCCCGATGACATTCCTTCTTCAGTCCACCCCCCTCTGTCCCCCTCTCTCCCCCTGTTCCTCCTCTATCCTGTGTCTTTTCATCTTGTTGTCCAACTGTGACAAAGACAGAGTGAAGCTCCTGTGTCTGACTCCTGATCCCAGACCTTTTTCCTCCCTGATCAAAAATGTTTCACAGTTCCATAGAAAACAGACATTTTCCATCTTTGTCCACAGTCAGAATCATTTTTTTTAAAGTTGTCAATTGTAGTTTTCTCTTCAAGACAAACATTTGAATGTCGTACTGTCTGAATTGCTTATATTCAGTTCAAACAATAAATATAATAAATAATATAATATATAATATATAATAAATAAAATAAGACTCAGAGTCTGTGGAATATTCTCCACTTTAAATATGAATAAATAATTTAGAATCGCTATTCCTGAAAAAAAGTTTTCCTTTATTTTAGCCCTCCATTTGCTTCCATTTGCTTGCGTTAAAAGCTAACTCGTTCATGATGATAAATATTATATTCTTGTGACGATATTAATAATTTATATAATTATAATTTTTAAAATAATTTAATGGTTTTAAATGACTTTCCAGGATCTCAAGCACCAGTATCAACCCTCAGTGTTGACATGTGGTGTCTGTTTCTCTCTTTGCAGTCGGGTGGTTTGACACGGAGTCCACTGGAGGGCAGTATAACACCAGTAGAAACGAGGAGGAGCGACAACAAGAACTCCGCCTAGATGTCCTCACCTTCAGTGCCCCCCCCAGAGGGGTGAGGTGGATGGAGTCACCTCCACCTACACATGTATGTCAAACTTTTCTTCTCTTCTCTTTTTTTATTTTTATTTTTTTATTTCAACATGTTTTTTTTATGAAGGACCAGGCCTGTAGTCGATCTTTCAGACACAAACTTTCCTGGACTCTTCAGGTATTTGTTTCTGTTTCTGAGCTGTCCTCATGTGCCCCCCCCTCCCCGTCCCCACCGACTCCCCCCCCCATCCTCAGCCACTGTAACATGAGCTGCATCGACTCTTTGATGTGCTCCAATCTCACATCTCTGTGTGGTTGACGGGCAGGGGTTTAGACATGGCGATCAGGACGTGTTCCTGTGAGCGGCGGTGATTGATTCTGAAGATTATCTTCAGTGCCAACTCCACGTCCCTCTCTGTTCCCTTTAAAGGGGCTTTATCCTCAACATGCTTCACAATCTTCTGCATTTTGTGGCCCAAATAGTTTCTCCATGACGAGAATTAGCCTCAGACAGAGTCAGAGTTAAGTGAATTAAACATTTCAAGAGTCGAGGGCTGCCCCGAAGAAAGTTTTTTGGGCCCCCTGAGAAATTATTCTGGGCTCTGGGGGTCTCTGAAGTGTAATGAGATATTCAGTTTTGTTGTGTTTTTTTTTCTTTCTTTCTTTCTTCTTAATCATTTTTGGGTGACTTAAAGTGATGGGGGGCAATCAGGCGGCTGGGGGATTTGTGCCGATGACGTAAAATTCACAACCAGTTTGTGCATTTGGTGAATTTTGGAAGCAACGGTGATGCTTAAACGGCAGGGGTCTCAAACACCAGTGGGCTGTTGGGGGGTGTTGGGTCCAATGTCCTCCTTTTTGAAGCTGTATTAATCAGTTTTGTTGTGTGAACTTTATTGATCCCATATTTGGGAAATTTGTTTTGCGTATACAACAGATCTGCTGAATAATATGTGGTTCCTCTGGGAATCGAACCCAGGACCTTCTTCAACCAACCGCCAACCGCTACACTATAGAACTCACCAATATTGTCCAATGGTTATTAAAAATAATAATTTTATTTTGACACATAGCTTGAGGTGGGATGTAGGAGTGTAACGGGCCAGGAGGGGGCCCCCAAACCAGGAGTTTGGCATCTCTGATATACTGTTTATATGCAGGCCACAGGAATCTGTATATATAGTCCAGAAATACAGGACATATATATATATATATATATATTAGACACAACACAGGAGGAAAGTCAAAGAGCCGGTGTGTGTTCAGCAGCCGGTGACAGATATTGTTTTTCGATTCTGTGTTCGAGAGACG
The DNA here is from genome assembly GCF_000523025.1 of Cynoglossus semilaevis. Taxonomy (NCBI): domain Eukaryota; kingdom Metazoa; phylum Chordata; class Actinopteri; order Pleuronectiformes; family Cynoglossidae; genus Cynoglossus; species Cynoglossus semilaevis. The sequence continues at coordinate 5,002,824 of NC_024318.1, forward strand.
GAGATAACTGTGTGTGTGTGTGTGTGTGTGTGTGTGTGTGTGTGTGTGTGTGATAGTTCGTCAGTCCAAACAGAGTCATAAAGCACTGCATGGTTAAGCCTGATGAATTAATAACAGGGAGGCAGATGGGTCCCAGGGGCACTATGGGAGCAGAGCAGTGAGGAGAGCAGAAAAGAACGCACATGAAGGCAGCACCAGAAAAAAAAAAAACAGTTCCATCACACACACACACGGTACTCACACACACGTCACACACTGTGATAATCACTCTGGATTATTCAGAATCCAGCAGATATTCCCAGAATACTCTCGCCGTTTTTTTTTTTGCATTTTTGGGAACATCAGTGAAAAATGACTGAGCGGCCCTGAACGCCTCGTCATGGATGTTGGGATGTGAACTCAGTGCAGTCACCGAGTCAGCTGTGACATGGAGACATGGAGAGTTTTAAGTTTCTTTTGGAGACTATGAACATTTACACGTGATAGTCGGATTGGTACCATGGTGTAGCGGTTACCACGCCTACCTCAAAATCAGAGAGTCATGGGTTTGATTCCCAGAGGAACCACATACATCTGCTGTTAACATAATAATTTCCCAAATGTGGGATCAATACAGTACAAATATATATATATATATTTTTTAATGCTAACAGATGGCTAACTTTTTGGGGTTTCTGCCAAACACGCACACACACACATGGATATATATGAACAGGCAAATAGGATGTGAACCCAACAGAACACCGGAGGTGTATAGCGCTCAAAACTCTTCATGCCTCTGCTTCACAGACCCACCTGTGTGTGTGTGTGTGTGTGTGTGTGTATTGGCTCTCCATCGCAGTCATGCGTGCACGCCTCAGTGTGCATTGTTTACATGTCGGTGCCAGTTTCCCTGTGTGCGTTTGTGTGTGTGTCTGTGTCGGCTGCCAAACATGGAGAGCAGGAAGAGGAAGAGAGGCTACGTGGTTGGAGGGGTGTTTATTTATTTATTACCCAGCGGCCTCGGCGGGTTCAGGGGACATGGCAACACTTGTCCTGGGCCCTGGAGCTCTGGCCGGTTGGTGGGCTGTTGTGGCCCTGGCCTTCAGCCCCCCTCCTCCTCACTACCTCCTCCCCCCCCCCTCTACTCCTTTCACTTCCTTCTATACTTTTCACTCCAGGTTTGGCAGAGGTTTTCATTTTTTATTTTCTCCTCTTGTGATTTTCTTTGTTCCATTTGTTTTTTTCTCTTTTATTACATGGAGTGTCTGCCAAACAAACCTGTTTGGTTCGTTTTTTTCTAGAATAGATTTGACAGAAGTGACTGAACCGTAGACATATCAAGATATATATTTTTTCAGATATGTGTGTATATATAAATATATGTATGTGTATATATCTATATGTGTATATAGATACAGTATATGTTTATATTTATAGACATATATATGAAAATATACATATATATACATATCTATATATATGGACATATATATCTCTCTGTATATAGACATATATATGGACATATATATGGACATATATACACACTCAAAGGAACCCCGTTCAATGGTGGCTCATCTCCCTCGAGTTAAGAAAACATTGATTGCTCTCACAAAGACCATGTCACACACACAGTCCACCTGACCCTGTCCCTCTGTGTTTGGTCCAGTGCGTGTGTCCAGACCGCGGTCTGATCGATGGTTGGACTCAGGGATCAATTCCTTGGTCTCAGTGATGTCAGATGTGATACAACATCACTTTGGTTTTGTAGCTGTAAAGTGTTCTGGTCCAGTGAAGGCTTTCAAACATCCTCAACAAAAACCTCAACAATGGGACTGATTAGAACAGGGCCACAGTGGGGAGAGTAAAAGCCCACCATCAAGAGACGTTTGGGTTCGACTCTGGGATTCATGTTCTGAGAGATTGAACCTGAAAGTCTAGTATCGTGAAAAAAAAAAAAAAAGATTTCTGTTCTTTTGACCGACCGTAGCTTCAGGTTACGACGAGGCATGTAGCTGGATCAAAGAGGCGAGCGTTTAGTTGTCACGTGATCAGTTGTGTATGGTCATCATCAGAACCGACAACCTTCTGGTTCAGTATCTGACTGTTCTACTCTGAGACCACAGCAGTGAAGAAGTAAACAGACGAGGGAAGGAAAACCAGTTCATGGGAGAAAAAAAACAAAAATCCTTAAAAGGCGGAAGAAGAGGCAAAAACACAAAAGAATAAAAATTTAATTGAAAAATATAAACCATGTTATCACAGAAAAACACTCCAAATGGACTCAGCCAAATGGGCTGTGTTTGGCAGAAGCCGCAGGATGTAGTGGAGGCAGCGCAAAGTGTTAACACGGAAAACACATCAGAAGAAGAAGAGGGAGGAGGGAGAGACAGAGGGGGGAGGAGGAGAGGGAGTGGTGGTGAACACACATGAAAATACAGACATGTGGCTGATAAGTCCCTCTGTGCCATCAGAGGGCGACGTGTAGGAACGATGGAGGTCACGGAGGTCACAGGGCGTTGTTCCAGGTGTGGAGGGTTTGAAGACGAACGAAGAAATAAATGTCTTTGAGAAGCAGCTCTACAGAAAAACAGAACTCTTTTTTTGCTCTAAACCTGGTAAAATATTTTAATCACATCGTCCTTTTAAAATCCTGTCTAATAAATCCGACCTGTGTCGCTGGCTGTCAGTTAGATTTACACCATAAAAAAGTTTTTTGTTAAAGATTAAAGTCAAAGAAAAAAAACCATTATGTTTTTTGCCAAACAGAAGTTTTTGTTTTGTCTGGGTTTAGCTGGAAGACAACAGTGTAATATAAAATGTAATTTCCTGTCTGCTGAGACAAAGAAATAACAAAGTTGAGACTTGACAGCTTTTCAACAAGTCTAATTGGAGAAATAAAAGGCCCGGAGCCAGACGTCCACATAAAGGTGCGCTTGTTTGGTTGGTGTAGGTGTGTGTGTGTGTGGTTTTGTGTGTGCGCCGCAGACTGGCAGACAGAGACACACTTTTTAATGAAGGGAGGACGGGTGTGTTTGTTTGGTGCGTCCCTGATTCCTGACTCTTCCGCCACAGAGGATTTGTTAAGGCAAAAATAAAGAGAGAGAGAGAGAGACTACAACCAGGGAAGGCGGAGAATCAGTCTGTTAAATATCTCTGGATTTTTTATTTTTTTCCCCCATCATACCCTGCCTGGGTTTTCATGTTTGCAGGAAGTCACGGAGGAGCTGGGAAACTGTCAGCAGTGCCCTGGAACTGTTGGTTCTTACTCTCTTCTGGAACTCTCCAGAATCGTCTCAGTCTCATTATCCATGTATGAAGACAGAACAGATGAACAGATCGGATCAAAAGACAACCACCTGGATTCAAATGTTTAATGATGGATCCTCTGAAGAGATGATGATGATGATGATGATGAAGCTTGGACTTCCAGGTGCACACTGATGCTGCTTCCTGCTTCCCTGTCACTAATCCAAGACCAAAACTTTGACTTGATCTCGGTCTGACTTGCTAGCCTTCTTCTTCTTGTCAACTGTTGACAGTTGACCTCGCTGCGTCCTCTGCTGCCTCCTCTGGTGAAGAACTGTTGGTCGTCTGTACCGTTCAGACTGTCGTAAAAATACTTTGCACACATTTTTAACATCTAGGTCAATTTTCGTTTAGTTTTTGGCCTCCATCAATTTCTGAACCATCAACATTTACACAAGTTCAGCAGCAGCAGCACCAGGACACTGGTACCGACCCAGCAGGCACCCAGCACCGCTGCCATTCCTAAAGCAAAGCTGACTGCTGTATATTTGTTACAACATTGGATTAAATCCATTTCTACTGCGATCTATTGTTCAACAGTACTTCAACAGTACTTTAACAGTACTACAACAGTACTACATTTAATGTCAGATCCATCAAACCAATCCTGACTCCCATGACCTCATGTTAAAAGCTCTAAACTGCAGCTATTTAGTCAACGCTGAGGTCATGTGACCATTTAACCCCAGGCCTGGGCTCAGATTACACCCCGTCCTGGTTTAAAAGACTGGATCAAATGATAATCTGGGGATCTGATCCAGGATCTGGAGCTAAGCTGTTTGGCCCTGATTCATAATGGAATAAAAAGAGCGATGGACTCACTGCTGTGTTTCTGCCCCCAGGCTGTAATCAATACCCCCCCCCACATAACCCCCCTCCCATCATGAGTGGAGGGGCCACAGGGTTCCATGTTTGTGGGGCCTGATAAGAGGAAGTGGAGCAGGAACGTTTAGTTTGGTCTGATGTCAGAGTCGGTATCAGATCATCAGGCTGATCTAATCACAGTGAAGCTGCTGCTGTTACCACTGCTGCTGCTGCTGCTGCACTCAGTGAAATTCTCTGTGTTTCCACATTTGTTTTGTTTTTGTTGTTGGTAGTTGACAGACGGACTGACAGACAGTGTCACGTTTATCTAAAATATATGGTGTGTGACATAGCCTTTTTTTTCCGAGGACAGCAAAGGCATCACTGGTATCACTCTGCCGCCTAGTCAGATACATACAGCTCAACAATCAGAGGTCGTTACCATGACAACCTGGCTGTTTTTGAACTCTGATCAGATCACCTGCTGTCAGGACTTTAACCTTCCACCACTCTGTCTTTACTTCTTTCATCACCTGTTGTCAAAGTCAAACAGCGCCCTCTTCCTGGTCTGACCTGAAGTCCACACTGACCCTCCCCGCCCACCCAGAGAAATTTGCCTGTTCATAATAATTACACAGACCTGTCAGGTCGCCTCGGTCGTCAGTTAGAGCTGCTGATGCCACACTTTTCACTGTCAATCGACGAGGTTTTAACAGCTTCCAGTCACGCCTCTGCTTCATTATTCATCTCCAACACCGGGGCTGAGGGTGGTGCATCCATGTGACATTAACTCCATCTGATTTAATCCATTATTGTATGTATTTTTTTTTTTTTTGCTCCTCAAACCCCGAGTCTAAAAACCCGGCGTTTGTGATTTCCGGCTGTAAATCTGTTTATTTATTTTTTATTTTTTTCTCCCTCTGGCTCATTATTACAACTCCACATTATGAACCTTTTACTACTCTCTGCTATGAAAGTCTTCAATTATAAAACAGGGCACTTGTAAAAAAAAAAGAAAAAAGGCTGTCCGTGTTTTGTCTAATGCCCTCATCCATCTACTGCCCCACCATCACTTTCCCCCTTTTAATTGCGTGAAACACTTTACCCACTAAACGCTCAACCTGTTCACATTAGATGAGCTCTGTTTGTGCTCTGATAACTTCTCTCAGGCGGCTGCTCAACAGGAAGGCTGATGAGCGCTTATATTAAGGCTGTTAAACAGCTGAGGACGGCGCGGGGCTTCTGGGAGCCCGAAGAGACCAGAACCTTTATTGGAAATGTAATTTTTGTTTGTCTGCAATTACCTCCTCTGCTCATTTGTTTTACACTCACTGTTGTTGTTAGCGCCAGGCCGGAGTGTGGCGGCTGGTCTCCGCCGGGGTGCTGGCTGCGGTTTATTACAAAGGGGGGAAGGCTTTCATTGCTGTTTGCCCCCGGTGCCAAGTGACCCCTCTCTGTGGGGTAAAAATTACCACCGAGTGCACGGACTGTGTGTGTATTTACACAGAGGAATTCTACACATGTGTTTTATATCCTATAAATAAATAAGGTGACCCCGACCCTAATGTGAGATGCATGTACACGCCTCGTGTATCTGTATCTGTAGTACTGCAGTACTCTCCAGCAGGCTGAATTACATGAAGTATTTTTGTGCAGATATTTGATTTTTTAGCTCATGCATTGATGACTTCAGGTACATTTGGAGCACTTTTCACGTCACGTGTCATTCACACTTCCGTTCACACCTGTACGATACTACTACGATACTACTACGATAGTATGCGACTGCAGTAGCCTCCGGATACACAGCGTTTACACGGATCTGGTACAAACAAAATCTACATCTAAACGGCGCCACAGAATACGACTCTGATCCCTGCAGTACATATGCCAGGCCTGTATGTGGTGCTGTGGCAACCACACTCAAACATACTAAAACTGGAAAAATTTGATCTGGAAGTTCGGAAAACCAAAAAAAAAAAAGGAAGCTACAGAGGATGCGTATAAAGCTGGAAGCATGAATTTAACAACAGCCCAAAATAAGCTACAGAGGATGCGTATAAAGCTGGCCAACTGTAAACAAACTCGAAACACGAAACGGTGGAGAAGGCTAACTGTAGCAGTAGCCAAATTAGCTCGCGGTCCGACGGAGCATGCTTTCTGATACGGCGCTATAGCTGTCGGACCAGGAGTCATATATGAATTTAACCACCACAGCCCAAAAAGTTTTTACAGACACGTCGTCCAAATGTTGGACATTTTGGACAAAGACATTCTTTCCTGCCCGTTGATAATGAAAGTGACATCGTTTAAAAAAAAAAAAAAAAGACTTGTAAGACTTCATCAGTTGTTGTAGATGG
>NC_024318.1:5009438-5018672 GCF_000523025.1 Cynoglossus semilaevis
TGGGGGGGCGTTTTCTGGTGGGTCATTTGAGCTTCACTTCCTCCATATTTCTCAGCTTGATTAAAAATTGATCGGTAACAGCAGTGTGAATATATTATTGGGGCCATTATTCAACCCTGACAGATAATTGGATGGTACACACAACTCTATTTCTTTGGAGCTAATGCCACGGTGTGTGTGTGTGTGTGTGTTAATGTGAGTCACTTTAAAGGAAAAAAAGGATTGAAATAGAGTGAAGAGCAGAGTGAGTGATGACTGTGCCGATAGATGTTTTATCTGAACACCGTTTTATTACTGGCACATTCTAAAGTTCATGTGTGTGTGTGTGTGTGTGTGTGTGTGTGTGTGTGTCAGGGTTGTGTGTTCCTGGGATTTGAACATATATATGATGTTGACAGTGCTGTTCTAATCCAGGGCTTAAAATATACAGATTGAAAAAATGACTGGTTTAGAACCTGAAATCTTACTGGATCTTCACTCTGAACCGTGACATCATCAGTGGGTGTGTGTTTGCGTGTGTGTGTGGGCGTGGCTACAGCTACTACTGTAACATATACCGGACGTATCGGCCTAACTATACTGTTTGCATAGCGTTGGCGGCCACATTTGGCCCACGAGCCTTTAGTTTGACACCTATGGGCTACAGACTTAAATCAGCAAGATTAGTTTTTAGTTCTAGTTCTAGAAACTCCACTCATTCTTCTTACTTAAAAACTTCTTGTAACTTTAATTTTTTCTTTCAATTTAACTTCGACAGTACTTTTTCATTTTTTTCCAAATTCAGTTTCACCCTGACATATTTGATTCCTTCTTCGGTTATAGAATATATCCCACCATTTTTTGTACATATTTCTTGCTTTTTTCTCCCTACGTTTCTTTGGAGTACCAGCTGTAATACACACGATGTCCTGCGGGGTTCAATTTCTGTTCCTGATTCCGATACATGATGACATACAATCCAGCTCATCTCCACTGATGAACACTGGTAACTGAACACATCAGTGTGTTCCTGAATGCACCGTCACTGTCCTTCTACAGTGACACGACCCCCAGTTTTCTTCTCCCTCTGTTTGTCTTTCAAACTGGACTCCATCCTGGTCCAGTCTCAGCTGTCGCTGCCTGGGTATTGAACCATCACCTGCAGCATAGCAACACTTTCCCAGACCCTTATTTTTAACCCCTTTCTCATGAAGCGTGAAACAGACTGTTAGCTAAAACCCAACATGGATTTGGATTTGTTTTCCTGCCCGTGCTCCTGCTCCGTCTCTCACTCACTGATTACCAAAGATTGAATTTTGCTGCAGCTGTGTGTGTGTGTGTGTGAATAAGCCACTCTGATAGCAGTGAGCTAGCATAGCCGCAGGCACAGATGGATATTGGAATGAGCAAAATGCATTGTCTGCTCGGTGGCTAATGCTGTTTGCTATTTGCCCGAGGCTTAACTTGCTGCCATTTTCATGCCTTCTTAATGTCTTAAGCTGCATGAAGAAAGACATGACTCTCCCAACGTGGTCTGGATCCTCGCACACTTCCACGCCGCTCGACAAAGAACCAGGGGAAGGGTCTATTTTCTGCAATTTGCGAACTTTGGTCATGGCTCGATGAATCGCACGGTTGCATTGTGGTGCAAATCTGGTGTGTGTTGATAATTTTGTAAACACCATTTCCTGAGCCTGGTTGTGGATCGACAACAGTGTTTGGAGGAATGTGGTTTTGGATAATGTTCTGGGAAATTAGTAAAAAAAAAACTGCGATTTCCGCCTGGTTTTACGTTACTTTTTTTTATTTTGTTTACTTTGCCGAACCTTAACAACATCATGACCTAAAGCTTTTAGTTTCATACATTTATGCTCTTTTTTTGGGCTAACCTTCAGCTAAAGAAACACCTACAAACTAAAGTCTCTGGCTCCAAGTCCAAACTAATTTTCAACGTTAGCATCAAACGAATGAAAACAGCACTAGCGTGAGTAGCATCGACCTCTGACAGGTTTGCGTTTTGGCTCCATGTGTACATCAGAGTTCAGTTGTTTTGTGTCTTTCTCTTAGATTTCTGACACAGTGTCATAGTAGCTGACGACGTCGGACATTTTTTCCTAAAAATGAGCATGACGACCACAAATGATTTCATTTGTGTTTGTCATGCTCTTAGCCCCCTCTGCTGTTGTGTACAATTGAATTAGTTGCTATGATCTCACTGATGGAGAGGGCCTATCAGGACGTGTCATGTGACCCTGCTTGGTCTCACTTCATCCATTTCTCTTTCTTTTTTTTTTTAAATTCTCCTCTTGTTGTTCTTTTCCCGTCAGTTCTTCTTCTTCTTCTTCTTCTTCTTCTTCTTCTTCTTCTTCTTCTTCTTCTTCTTCTTCTTCTTCTTCTTCTTCTTCTTCTTCTTCTTCTTCTTCTTCTTCTTCTTCTTCTTCTTCTTCTTCTTCTTCTTCTTCTTCTTCTTCTTCTTCTTCTTCTTCTTCTTCTTCTTCTTAAGTTCTCTCTCTCTGACTAAGACGCTCCTCCTGTGTGGAGATTAATAACCACATCAGGCTGTAATGATGCTGCACTGGATGAAATATTTATTAAAGATCCCTCTGCTAGCAATTAGCATGGCCTGTAGTCGTTCAGCACAAGAAATCAAGATGATTGTGCCGCAGTCCCCCCGTCCCCATATCACCCTTCTCTTAGACCCCCCCTCACCCCCTCAAACAAACACTACCCTTCCTCCTCCTCCTCCTCCTCTTCTTCTACTTCTTGCACCACACTCACGTGCACACTCCTGCCCCCTGTTGTCTTTTCTCCATGACAACAGCAGCTTTAGGGCAATTCTGAGTCTGAGCCGGTGTAACAGGGACGGTGCTGGGGGGGTCCGGGGCATCCAGTCTTAATTACATGTTCTCAGCCTTCAGCTGTGGCCAACATTCCACCAGGCAATTATAATTGTCAAAGATGCAAACTTCAGGAAGTGCTGGTGATAAACTCAGGGGGGCGCTGGAGTCAGACCGCGGGCGCGTCGTCGTGTGCTGCCGTTTCCTCCTGGATCCAAATTCCTGCCAAGTTGTTGAGGGCAGGTGTGAATTGAGAGGAATCCTTATTAATAAACGCCGATCTTGGAGTCCACTCGGTGTCGGTGCCGTCGGGGACGAGTCGTCAGAAGTTTACGGATCCGGGAGATTTGACTCGCAAAAGTTTGAGAGAGTTTTTGCCAAATTTATGTCAGTTATCTTAAACACAGTAAAAAAACTTTCCACTAGAGAGGATGGATTATTTTTCTTTTTTAACCAACAGTGTTTTTTCTTTGTCATTTTTTTAAGCAGTGTAGTTTTAAAAACACGTTCACCTTTTGGGTCTTTGCTAAAACCTCCTGAAGACGCCGCTCGACCGTCTTCTCACATCGACCCGTGCCAAACTCCAGCTCCTAAAGGTGTGTTTTAATAAGAGAGTAACATGAACTGTGAGGGAGGCTGATGGGGTGGGGAGAGTGGAGGGGGGGGGGATCTTTAAAGATTCTCTCACAGAATAATCTGGAAAAAAATCTGAATATCATTACAGGAGTTTTTTTTGTTTTTTACAAATTTAGCTGGTCAAATAAACAAATTAAATTAAATTAAATTAATTATGTATTTAAATTTAATTTAATTTAATTTAATTTAATTTAATTTAATAAAAAATATTTATTTAGTTATTTATTTTTTCATAATGGTCATACTGGACTTTACCAGGAACAAACTTCAGCCTCTTTTTTGTTATGTATGAATCTGAACTATAAATCTACAATGTCACACTATTGTAGTGGAACTGGTGGAGGTTCTTTGTGTGTGTAAAAACTTAAACTTAAAACTTAAACTTATCTTTATTTGTCATTGTGACACAGCACAGCACACCATGCACAACGAAATTTAACCTCTGCATTTAACCCATCACCAAAGTGAACAGTGGGCAGCCATGGTCGGCGCCCGGGGAGCAGTGCTTGAGGACGATGCCATGCTCAGTGCATCTCAGTGGCAACCTGGCAGTTGGTGGATTTGAACCTGGGGCCTTCCGGACCGAAGTCCGCTTCCTTTACCACTAGGCCACCACTGCCCCAAAAGACTTACAACGAGGCGGACAGGCCCCGAGACCCGCGCCGTGCGTCTCCGCCCTCGCCGGCAACGCAAAAGAAGATGCCTTTTCGACGAGAATGGGATTCGAACCCATGCGTGCAGAGCACAATGGATTAGCAGTCCATCGCCTTAACCACTCGGCCACCTCGTCATGTATGTGTGTACAACGTATTTTATGTTTCCCATTGATGATTTCCTACCTGAATTTTAATGAACAAAGTTGGCAAAAAACCAACAAAGAACCGAAAACTAGTATCAGATTTTTTTTAACTATTTTTGTCCATAATATATGAATATAACCCAGGACTAGTTTTCTGTACCATGAACCACCATGTGATGTCTGTTTACCCGCTGGTCATCCTGCATTTTCAACACAAGAAAAAACTAATTAACAAATTGTCGATCGGTGTAAAACAGAAGTTTGTCTGTGGAGGGCGACGTCAACGTCTGAGACATTTCTGATTGCAATGTTTCAAACACATCTTGTTCGTGGCTGCAGTGGACCATTCCTGGGGCGGAGTGTCCTCGTCACGTCTCCTTGTTTATGTTCACACATGCGTGACCTCATTTCCCAGTCCTCACCTGAGGACGGGCAATGAAGTGAAGCAGGAATCAAGGGAGCGACGAGGGGGAAAAGACCAAAGGCAGGGAGGAGGGGGAAGAGAGGGAGGGGAGGTGAGAGGGGGTTATTGTTGTAGCAATAAACAAGGGGTCAGGGGTCAGATAATCAAAAGTGTCCGTTTATTGGCGACATCATCAAAACCTCAAGGAGCCCATCAATGTGGGCGGTCAGGCGTACGGCCGCGGCTAATCAGCTCACAGCAGCGTTTAAGGCGCAGTGATGCTAACCAACGAGTGACAAGAAAGAGAGGAAGAAAGAGGCCAGGGGGTGAGGCGGGGGAGGAGGGGGGGTCAACAGGAGTGTGTGTGTGTGAGAGAGAGAGAGGGTGATAGTAGTTGACTTCACCATCCCTCAGTAAAGTTGGGGGGGAGGGGGTGAATGGGGGGGGGGCAGGGGATCAATTTGCAATATTGTGGACTGTGGCCCTGGCAACAAAGGCAGGACATGAAAGCGAGCACATTAAGTGATGTTCTTGTAAGAACTCTGGTGATCAATAAACATCAGGGGCTGTGTGTGTGTGTGTGTGTGTGTGTGTGTGTGTGTGTTTTAGTTTGTGTGTGTGTGAGGGAAGTAAAGAAGGAAGAACAAAGGGTAAAAAGAGAGGCAGATAAGTTGGAACAATAGGGACAGAGATGGGATGGTGACACACACACACACACACACACACACCCACACAGCTCTTTGTTTGACAAACTTTGCTCTTATTCACTCATATTGTTAATTAGATGGTTATCTTTAGCCTTTTCATATATGAGATAAGCCGTTAATTAATCTTTGAATCTAATTAACTGTCTGTCTATAATTAGGCTCCGGACACGTTACCGAACCAGCCGCTGTCACACACTCAGATGATGAGAACTCAGATCCACATTTTAGGTAGAAAATAATGTTAATTAGGGCTCCGCAGCTAATGATTGTAATTAATTTTAAAAGTTTTGTACGTGAATGTATTTAACAGAGAAATAGAAAAAAAATGATTTGTGCCAAAACAAAAAGGTTAAAAATAATATTATAAAGAAATATTTGCTTTTACAACAAATGGAAACCAGAGGTTAACCAAAGAGGTCAACACTAAAGCAGACTAGCATCAAATACGTGCTGGAAGAAGCTAACATTTTCAAATGTTTATCGCAGTAATAGTTTTTAAAACTAACCCACAATAAGATAATAAGAATTATTGTCAGACGATAATTCAACAAACGTTGCTAAAGGTTAGCCGACACTGACGAAAAAACCTAGCTCAAAGTTAGTCCAGTAGGAACTAGGATTTAAGGTAAAACAAACGTAGCCCTCGTGACCCAGTGATGTTGGTACGTATTCAGGTGAAATGTCCCTTTAAACTAGTGGACCAGTGGATCTGTGGTCAGTTTTCAGGGACGCTGTGATAGCGCGTCCATCATTAACAAAAAAAAAAAAGTCAAGTCCTCATTAGATCATTGCGACACTTGGCTTTTCACAAACATCAGGCGACAGAAGTGCGCCTCCCAGTGGAGGTTGAAGAAAACAAACAGTTCTCTGACTGATAATGATCACAGATCAGTGTCTCCGAGGTGGAACTAACCTGAACTCCTGCGTTGGCCGTTTGTGTTTACAGTTTGTCAGCAGATATTTGCTGATGACTGAACTCACGGTCATTTAATATTCCATGTTGCATCGCGTCGCGGCCTGAGGACACTTCAAAGATGTCGTTAGTGACTTTCACCAGGTTACGGCTGTGTTTGTTAGTTTCAACCGCAGTAAAATAAAATAAAATAAAAAAATAAAATAAAAGGCAGATCCAGATGTAAAATGAGATAAATGCATTAAAACTTAACTGGTGATGCACTCTGCTGCCGATGGTTCCTCTGGGTCTATTTGGTTTTGATGGCGGCGGTGCTTTGCACATTAATAATTAAGACACTTTGATAGTTGGCTGCATTAAAAACTTCTACATTTAGATTTAGATCGGCCCTCCCTCGCCTCTCGTAGCCTCAGGTAAAGAGCCCTGGGCCTGAAAAATTTAAGAGTCCGTTAGACCGACCCCGCAAATTAAAAAGTAATTAATGTCTCTGCCTTGAACGTACAGCACCGACCGCACTCTGCCGTAAAGTGGTCCCTTCACGGCGCTGCATTTAAGCAGAGGCTCACAAACCTTCTACGTCCTCCTTCAGTGGAAGAAAAAAAAAAGTCAGTTGCATTAGAGCAATTAGACCAGGTGGGTCTAAATAATAAACTTTAAACTCCGCGCTCTGGGCTGAATATTTCATCTTTTATTCAGGTAATGGGAGTACTTCCACAGTGAATACACTTTCCACGCGGCCTGTTTTTCTACTGAGGCTTTGACACAGTAGAAACCGGTGATGGAAACAGACAAACAAACAAACAAACAAATGAGCAAACATGTCGTTTACCTGCGTTCTGTACCGATGAGTGACGAGAACAACAGTTCAAATGAACCACTCTCAGCTGAAAACTATCATTTATTTATTGCATGTAATTTTTCTTTGCTCGTCAAAGCATGAAAGGCAGAACAATTAAATCCACTTCTGCTAGGTGGCAGCAGATGGCCGTTAAAACAAACAAACAAAAAAGATAATTAGAGCTGTGATAATTAGAGAGTGTCTTTCTTCAATTCCTGCCAGTATATCAGCATTGTCTTCAACTAAACAGGCTGAGATTTTAGTCAATTATGAGGTCATTTAAACTAGAAGATTATCATATTTCACTACATATACTTTTTGTGAGATTTTTGTTCCCACTGTACAACAGCATTACTGGCTACAATCGGAAAAGTTGAGATCACTGAAATATAGGGCAATATATATATATTTATACATACATATATACATACATATGCGTTGAATATATGTATACATATATTTATGTTTGTACACATATATATGTATATATATATATAGGGCAGAATGTATGTACATATACACAAATATATGTATACATATATTTATGTATGTACACATGTGTGTGTATTTATATATGTAGGGGAAGAATGTATGTATATATATACAAAATATACTGTATATATATACTGTATATACATATATATATTTATATGTATATGTACATATATATACTTCCACTGTGAGGCTTTCACCGTTGCCACTGTCTTCTCAAAATCCTTTATTCAAACCTTCTCTCAGGGCGAGGGTTCTCGGAGTAACGGTGCAGCAGTCGGGGAGGTTAGTAGTAATTAGCAGCGGTGGGTGCAAACATTAAATTGAATTTGACGACGACACAGCAGTCTTTCTGAGAGACCTAATCCCGGACTCTGGAGCATTATGGTTAATGGGCCCGAAAGAAAATGATGGCCTTTCAAAAGCAAAACCAATTAACACTGAGTCGTGATGTCGAGTGCTGAGCTTTCCAAATCTCATCACAACTTCTGCCCTCACATTATATAACTGGATTTGGTTGATTCTGAATAATGAAGGAGGTTAAGGAAGCGTGACACGATGCAGGGATCGGTACTGTGACTGCAGAGGAACGGCTGTGTGTTCCAGTGAATGGAAACTCCTCCAGGTGGAGCGGGGAAATTTAAATACCGTAACAAAAAAAAATACTTCCCTTGGATTACCAATGAGCCGGCGTTCGCTTATGTGTTAGTTTGGAACTAGTTTGACCTTTTCTTCTTTTCTTGTTTTCTTTTTTCTTTTCTCTTAAATGTAGACATGTCTCCACCTCCAGCACTAAAGGACTCCAGTCTCTTTATCTACGAGAATATGTCAAAAAGTTTGAAAATCAGGGCTAAAATTCAGAAACACCGGGGTTAAAATCCAAGGCAGAAGAAGAATTGTGTTCCGGATTTGAAATATTGTTGCGGTGCTGCTAATAAATGTGTCAAATTTGCACAGGGTTTGATGAAATCTACCTGCAGCGTTGGCACGGCACCACAGAGAGGAAGACGTTCACCTCCTGACGTTGTGTTTCAGAGAACGGCAGTGAGTGTCGGAGACTGAGGGCAGCTCAGACTCCTGGAGTATCCATGGCATCCGGGCCCATCTCGCTCGTATATCAACATAATTAAGGGCTGGTGTAATGACGCAGGGCCTGGGCAGCATGATTTCTGTCTGATCGCCACGCTGCTTCATTAAGACCACTCAAGCTAACGAGCTGTGGCTGTAATAAAGTCCTCCCCCTGGTCTGCCGCGGTGATGAAGGAGGTACCCAGAGAGAGCTGGGCCGCGGCCTGAGATAGAGAAGGAGAGCAGCACAGGCTTCAGCCTGACTCACTCTGTGACTGCTGCCGGCCTCGTGATGAAGCGATAACGCTTTTAATTAGAGCCTCCAAAGTTAAAGAGCGATCGAGGAGTTCATGTGACTTAACCAGGTGACCTTTGTGATTTGACCCCGGGCCTTGATAGAACGACGCAGGAATGTTGGACGGTAGAGACAAATTACTGTCAATATGTCCACATATACATACAAACATATATATATATATATATATATATATATATATATATATATATATCAATGTATATGTATACATTTGTGTATATATGTGTATTTCTATATAAATAAATA
>NC_024318.1:5018769-5028359 GCF_000523025.1 Cynoglossus semilaevis
AAATAAATACATATAAATGTATAAATAAATATATAGAAATATATATATAGAAATATATACTGTACATGTGTATATATTTATATACATACAAATACATATGTTTGTACATACATAGCTATATATTTATATATATGTTTCAATGTATATATGGATATGTATGTATGTAAACATATACATAAAAACACATACATATACATTTGTGTGTATATATATGTACATATATGTATGTGTATTTCTATATACATAAATAAATAAATATATATAAATATACAAATAAATATATATATAAATGTACACATATATGTATGTGTATACACATATACCCTGAAAACTGTTCCATAAAGCTCTGTTTAAAAAGAGAGCTTAAAAAACATACTTTTGGTTTGAAATAAAACAGGATGCTATGCTACATTTAGCAAAGTTATAACAAACTTTGGAGTGCGTCTCAGCTCAAACAGCTGCTAAGACGGCAGTAAGAGCTGGTCATTGATTTATTCCAGCGGCAGCAGACAGGTTGAGAGCTGCTCTAATTGTCCTCCACTCTAAAGAAATGTTGGAATAAACAGAGGATAAATATTAATAGTTGCATCGTTTATCTAGTGATTATTTGTCCTGGTGTAATGGCCAATGGGCAATCAGTAAAAGTTTAATACGTGGGTTCGATTCCATTAATGAATGCACTCCTTATCTTCCCTCTGTGGCCGTTAAAGCCCAGAGAGTTCCCTGAAACTTTTTGTGTCGGAGTTTGAAGGGGCGGGTTGCAGGTTTGAATCCCCCTGTGACCCCCCCACTCTGTAAAACACTTCTTTTTAATTTTTTTTTTTTTACCGTTTCCGCTCCAGCTCCCGCCCGTTTTTTTTTCTAAGGGCTCAGTGAAACTCTGGCCTGTGATTAGTCACACAATACCACATTAACCTGTAAATTAAAATTCCTCTTTGCAATTTGATGGCTGAGTTAATTCCAGCATCGTGCTACCCCCCTCGCCGCCCCCCAGCTTCTGCCCACTGTCTGCCTGTCCTCATCCTCCAGACACACACACACACACACACTCTCCGGTGTCGCTCGCTCTCTCTCTCTCCCCTCCGTTCGCCCTGGGCTAATCCCATTATGAATTCTTTATATAGCTTTTCCCCTTAATGATCAGTGGGGCCTGCTCCAATCCTGATTACTATTGTACACTTAGCACTACATAAAGCAGGGGATTAATATGACCCGCAAGGATCGTTGCTATGGATCCACTCGTTGACTTCCAAGGGATGTTGCTGCTGCTTCAATTGGCCATAAATTGCTCTCCCCAGTGGCTTCCCACGTACCAGACGGGGCTTGGAAGAATAGCGGGAGAATCTCCTGTTCCAGTACACTCTCTCTCTCTCTCCCTCTCTCTCCCTCTCTCCCTCTCTCCCTCCCTCTCTCCGGGCCTTGATGAAAGCGATCTTCTCTATAATTCATGACCCAGCAGTTTCTCTTTCTTCTCCTCTCAAATATTTCTCGTTTTTCCAAAGACCCTGTAGTAACCCAACTCCTCCGCGGTCCTTGGCTCGTTGTAAAGTATCGTAAAATTGGGTGGAGAAAAAAGGTTGTCCCCAAACCATTTTTTTTTTTACAAGTATTTTCATTTCTGTACAAGTCGATATCGAGCAGCAGTTCTTCAGGTTGGGTTTGGATTAATCTGCCCTGCAGCCAAGTTTACTTTATCCTCATTGGCCGAAATCTATCAAACGACATTTTTGTCAAACCTGATGATATTTCAAGTTAGGTGAAAAATTAAGGATAATATATATATATATATATATACAATGGGGGAAATAAGTATTGAACGCATTAACTTTTTTGTCATTACATTTATTTCCAAAGATGATATATACACTATTTATATATTTCTCCATACTTAACACAGTCAGCTGAACAGAAAGTGAGCAGAGCTTTAACACCAGTGAAACGTTGTAATTGAAACCACTGCTTTACAGTAAAAAAACAGTGTCTCCTGAGGCTGGATCTCCTGTTGCTTTTCTTCCAGTCTTTTTTCCAAGGAAAAGTTCCTTCAATGATTTATTTAAATAAGTACAAAAATGAGATTTAGATCGAAAACCAGGAAAACCTCATTTGTCCATGTTGTGTTTTCTTACTGCTAAAATGTCAAGATAGTTTAGATTCAGAGCAGCGAGGTTTTTGGAGGATTCTCTGTTGTTATAAATCAAAACTAAATCAAGTCTCAGATTTTTCTAAACCAAGGGTTCTCCATGTAGGGGGTGGGGTCGGGGAGGGGGCAGCAATGAAAACTGATTTAACTTTTAATCTCTTCGTTTTTTTCTGTAACAGAAACTTGGCTAATTTTAGCTTCATTTTCCTTTGTTAATTGTTAAATTACAGGAACAGTTTTTCAGTATTTCAAATAATGTACAGTGAACTTTTGAAGTAATAGTTGTAAATTTGGGCAGGGGGGTAGGGGGCGCTGTAGGTAGAAAGAGGGAACCATAGCCGTAAACAAACCTGGATTTGATTAAAGAGAAGTTTAAAAACGATAGTGTTTTCATCAAAGTTTTTTTTTGTACAAACTTAATGATTTACTGCTTTAGGAATGAAACCAATTTCAAACTTCCAGAGTTTTCTTTATATTACGGTTATAAATGTTGACTCGTTCTCAGAGTTACACTCTGGTTTTTGGCAGTTTAAATATTTCATGAAGATATTTTTTACTTTTTCTCCCAATTTTAAATCCTTCATAAGAAAGTCAAAATGTAAGAAGGCGACGTAAAGAGAGTGAAAACTCTTGGCCGTCTGATTGGGTCGTAAGCTTAAATTTCCATTTTTTCTAGAAAGGCTTTGAGCGTCTGTGGCCACTAACGCCACACGAATACTGTTGTCAGAGTGAAAGTGGACGAGAAACCAGCGGAGACTCGGCGAAACCCCGGCTCTTACGAAGTTATTTTTATTTGAACCTGCGTGCTAACAGTTCCCAGACCTGTGCAGAGCTCTGGTTTTGTTTTGCGATATTAATATTACATCAGCTTTTCCACTGCAACCCCTCCCTCATTCCACGGCCACCACGAGCAGGAGTGCTATTGTACTGCACACATACTGCAGTAAGTATTGGTACTCGGGAGGACCCCCCGCTTTCCAGCTCGACCTGAAGACAAAACACTGAGCGACTCCAGTTTCTCTGCAGCCTCAAATATGACATTAGCCTCACACACATCCTCCGTCTGTGCACCGACAAGTAGAGTCTGCAGAGCTGTTACTGCCATCAAGTACTTCAGCATGTGCTGGTGATATACTGTCGAGTCGGGTCTGGATGTGAATAATGGACGGAATGGGAGTTGGGATGATTTGTGGCGTCGAGTCCATGCGCAGACTTTGGTGTAACTTTTCTCCTGCTCTCGTTTTACACAGAAGGGAAATGACTGTGATGCAAATTTCCGTTTCAATCTAACATTCCTCAGAGTGGGTTGGGGGAGCAAAAGTTCTACGTCCCGAAACACGCCTGAAATGGTATCAGTTATGACAATATCGCCCATTGTTTTGACCAAGAAAAAAAACCAAAACAAATCTTACCATCTTATATATATATATATTTTCTTCCTCCTGTGATTTAGCCTCTGTGATTCATATATATGTATTAATATTTATGTATGTATATATGTATGTGTATATATGTGTGTATGTCTGTATGTCTCTATATGTCTTTATTATATAGACATATTTATCTATATATTTATATTTTCTTCCTCCTGTGATCTCACCGTTCATAGCATACCAGACTCGGGGACTTAATCCCAGATCACACCGTACTGTCACTATATATTTATATTTTCTTCCTCCTGTCATCTCACCGTTCATAGCATAACTCACTATCCTCCTAATCCTTCCAGACTCGGGGACTTAATCCCAGATTGCACCGTACTGTCGTGGTGAAACACGTTTATCGACAGTTAACTGTGGGACCACACGGAGATAACACGCGTCTCCGTATTTCCCAACAGCCCACCACCTGCCCTGGCCTGGCCTGCCTCTCCTCCAGCCAAGGAGGCTCATGCCCGGACACCCCGGTTAGCCACCCCACCCCACCCCAACCCTTCACATCCAGGTCCGGGGCCAGGAGACGCGGGGCCAACAGCTGGCGGTGTGCAGAAGGAGCCTGGAGGCTTCCACAGCAGATGAATCACCGCAGATTAATATTTAACTCCAGACTCCTGCTTCCCTCCAGCATCTCTGCTTCCTCCTCCTGCTTCACACCATCTCCCCCCCTCTCTCTCTCCATCCATCACTGCATCCTCCAGCCCTGCAGGTAAGTTGGCACATGTTCAAGAGACCTATACTGTAAATACGAGGTGGAGCCGCTCCAACAAGGCGTCCTGGTTGGGGCGTGCACCGCAGTGTTCGGTAACTTGTTGCAGTAGAAGGTGAAGAAATGTTCTCAACGTGTACTCGACGTGTACTTGACATGTACTACTTGCAAACCCCCCCCCGCCCTTACAGCTGCCCCTAACCACCGACACACAGGTTGTTCTGGTGTCCGTCACAGGCCAGTCATGATGATGTTGTTGTTTATCCAATCAGAGTTCAGTAATGTGCAGCTACTGGGATGTGTTTGCAGTAACTGCCCCCTCTCCCCCTCCCCCCCTCCTGATGAATGTCCTGATATTAAACAGGCCCAGTTTTCAGCAGGTACTAAAAGCAGGTCATGGCTGGAGTAGAAAGTTCCGGAGCCCGTGCTGTAGAGCCAGTAGCGTTAGCCACAACCACAGCCAGGCCTGTAATAGAATTCTCAGATGGGATCAGTTATGATGACTGCATGCCCCCCCCGTCTCCCTCCCCCTCCTCCCCCCCTCCTCTCCCCCATCCTTCACTCTGATTTTGCGATTAAAGCAGCAGACAGTTTCTTTTTTTTTTCTCCGTCTCATCCTCCCTCCATCATAACTCCTCTCCTCCAACAACCGTCTCTTTTCATTCCCCGCGTTGTCTCCTTCAGTCTCTTCCTCACTCTCTGGCCATTCTTTATCTCCGTCTTCATATACGTCCCCCCCCCACTGTTCCTCCATGTGTGTATATGTTTGTGAAGATATACGGTTCCCCCGTGGTTCCCTCTCATTCGCATGCATGTTCTGTGAGCCTCAGCCACTGGAGTGTACATAAAACCAGCTCTTTATGACCAGACATAAAAGAGAAAGAGGAGCCAACCAGAGGAGACGCAGATTTTTCTTCTCTTCCTTAAAGATGAGCCGCTGTGATCCGGGCTTGTAACGGATTAACCTTTGAAGAACCTCCTTTCATTTGTCTCCTTTGTTTTTCTTTCGCTCGTGTAACTCACGGCACAAAGGCCGTTCTGTCCGCGTTTAAAGCAGCCCGGTCTACAGTGATGTGGGTCATGTTGAGACGCTGAATGAAGTATGATTTTCTTTTCCACCGCTCTCTCCCCCCTCCCTCCCCCCCGCCCCTCTTTATGACTGCGCTCACAGGGAGAGCATGGTGGCACATAGTTGAATGTGTAACTAACCAACGGCCGGGTGGAATTGTGGGAATTCATGGGAATCGCTGTGGGGACGAGGGCTGTAGCGGGACCACTTCCTGTCTGCCTGATTCAGGGACACTCGGGGGGGTGCTGGAGCTTCCCTCCACGCCGTCCTCCGTGAGGCCTCAGCAGAATATTTCTGCCTTTGTATGAGATAGGGCTGAATACAGTCAGAGGGGGGCCCCCAAACCTGGGGGGGGGGCGCTTTGTTTTTTTTCCACACAGACAAAAGCCCAAATATGAATGTGTGCATATTAATAGGAGTTGGGCAGCGGCCCCTCCCCGTTCGCCGTTATTCCTCCTTTTGATCACGTTCTTCCATCTCATTTTCAATTCCGAATGAGGCGTTTGGCACATGAAAGTTTATGGTGTCACACCCCCGAAGGTTTCACAGAGGAGGGAAGAGAAGAAGAAGAAGAAAAAAAAAAAACATAATTACATCCTTTGCTGATGTGATTCTGTGATTAGTATCAGATGATTATTTCTGTGTGGGTTGGTACAAATGTACTTAAGTGCTGCGTTTTGCACGAGGTCAAGCAGATATTATTTCCTCTGAACTCGTCCGTGTAGTTAAAACCGTGAGCCGTCCAATCCCACGGCGTCTGCCGCGGGGAGCCTTCACCTTCTCCTCGGCGCTCACGCTCGCTGTAATCACAAACGTGTTAATACAACAGGACCGTCACGCCGAGAGTGATGAAAAAAAAAAAAATCTCCGACACGTTTCTGTCGAGCGTAGAGGATTGGACCAAAGTCCCGCTGCTCGGGTGTAAATCAGCGGTGCTGTCGCTAATCACAGTTAGCATCTTCCTCACTGAGTGATGAAAAGCTGCCGCGTTTGTTCTGGTCCCTCAGAGGGATTCGGTTACACGTGACGACAGGCCACGTCAGACCCTCACAGCGGTCCTTGGATCACAGCGCTCTCTGGGAGCGTGTCAGGTAAAAGTAGCTCTGAGCGCTCAGACAGCCGCCTGTTAAGAAACAGTGTCGACACTCAGAGGGAATCAAACCCTACGGTTGATGGGAACAGTTTTTCTCGCGCTCACCCTCGCACTTTTAACACATCAGCCAACTTTAAAGGGGACGTTAAGACATGGTGTGTAGTGCTAATGTTAGCTACGCACTTTTAACACATCAGCCAACTTTAGGGGAATGTTAAGACACGGTGTGTAGTGCAACCAGAGCTAACGTTAGCTACAACAGTCCTTGTTCTTTGACTACTCCTGGATGTCAATTAATTACGTTAGCTACAACAGTCCTTGTTCTTTAACTTCCCCAGAATGTCAATTAATCGTTCCTGTTGAATAATTAATAATTATTTTTTATCGCAAAATTTTGCTTTTGTGCCAAATATTGCATTACGATGAAATTCAGTGAATTCTAAGTATTTATTTGGAACTCCCTTTTTTTTAGCATGTTCTTGGTTTAGAGGTCAGATATCAGATCAGATATCGAAGGCTGTGATCATCACCAGTATCTGTGTGTGTGATATCTGTGGGCGGAGCCTGACATCAGTGTGTGACACTGAAGGTCTGGACATGATCATTTTTAAGGCCTGGAGTCAAGGCCATTAGCTCCACTCCCCCGTCCATGTGAATTATGGGTCGTCCGTCACAGGGGGACCCTGTGTCCGAGACCTGTCGTTGTGAAAGATGAAGGGGTCCTGGCACTCTCCAATGAGCCGTCCACAGAGATGCCCGACCAAACGACCCATGAGCAGAGACACACCTTTCATCACAGAGAGTGATGGGGGAAGAGAGGGAGGACCTGTGTGTGTGTGTGTGTGACTGGACTCTTTAAATACCCCCGCTGCCCCCCACTTACCCCCATCTACTGCATTCCATTATTTTATCAGTTTTCAAGGCCTTGGGGTTCTCCAGGACTCTCTGCTGACACCTCTGGTTGATGACAGCAAAGATCAACACAACGTCATCTTCTGTCTGTGGACGCAGAGATGACAACGAGGCTAAAGCTAAATATAATAATCGAATTCATCTGTTCAGGTTCAGTCCGTTTGAGATTCAGATCCCAGGAACCAGGTGGCGCTTTGGCCCAGAGGCAACGTCTCTGTCGTTGGTGTGGAACCCCAGGGTTCACCTCCTGGGTAAGATCGAATCCCGGTTAGAGCGGTTGGTACCTTCCAGTGGACTCACCACCCGCAGGAAGGTTCGGGGGGTTTGGTACGGTGCAGTGTGATTTGGGTGGCGGTCATGGAGACTGCTGCCCCTGCGACCTGGTAACGGATAAGTGGATGGATGAATGGATGGATGGATGGATTCCAGAAACCAGACCTGGTTCATTTTACAGCAGCAGATGTCTGTTATTGATCAGTGACGTCAGTCTTTTGACTCAGATGTGGACCATGTGACCCACACGATCATGACACCTGTTTTGCCACCTTGATGCTGATAATATTTGTGTGACTAAAGTTGAGAACGTACCAGTTTATTTTAGAAAAGCTCTGAATCCATTTTTTAAAAAACATTTTATCATGGAGTTTTGCCGTAAAAACAAAAACAAAAAAAATTTGCTGAGTAAACAGAACCACTGTGACCTCACTGTGACCCCACTGTGACCTCACTGTAAACCCACTGTGACCCCTTAATTAATGAATAATTGCTTTATTTTCTCTCTCTCTTACTCACACACACAGTTCATCTTGATGTTGGTGTGTGTGTGTTCAATCTTCTGTGTCTCACGCGTGTTCTTAAATAACATCTAAAAGACCCAGAGCCTGTTCGACGGCCGGTGGAGCTCATGTGTGATGTCATCATGTCTCCACTTATTCCAGGCTTCATTTTTCATGCTGTCAGTGTGAGCAGAGGTCTGGACCTTCTGTGAATATGCAGCAGGAAGTCCAGGCCAGAGGAAGCAGCAGTCCTGTGTCCTGTGTTTGGCAGCGGACTCCTGTTAGTGCAGCCGTGTTTCTCTTGGTCTCGGTCCGTCTTTTCCAGTTTGAAGGTTTTTATAAGTGCTTGACATTCTTGAAAGTGCTTGACATTTAAAGTTGTTTCCAAGGATAAAAATGTTGGCTGAAGTCTGAAAACTATCTCACAGCTGCAGCGGTCGGAGACCAACAGTTGGGACTGAATGGGATCTGAGAATCAGAGACGTGGGAATGGTTGAAAAGGTCGAAGATAAATGTTAAACATGTTCTTGGTTTTAAAGTCTGACACAAACACAAAGTTAAATACTTTTAATTTGGTGAAATTTAATTAAAAAGAATCGAAATTTGGTTTGATTTTTTTCTTGCTGTAAAGTAGCTAAAAATTCTGTTTCAGTGCCATCTTCCTCAGAAGTGACATCATGTAACACTACTAGATACTGTACTTGTGAGGATGACGGGAACCCTATGTTGATACACGTCGATGATTCAATGAAAAAAAATGAAACTTACTGAATCAGAAAATTTGGAGCAGAAGTAAAATATTTTGTTAAAAATAACAACAACAAAAAATCTGACCAAAAATTACTAAAGGTCATCAGTAAGGGATGCTTAACATTCTATGCTATCAGTGCTGAAAGTTAGCATAGACAGTGAAATGCTAGCGCTATGCTAAACAGTGGCCATTTCATGAAAAAAAGACTGTTAAAATCTAAAGAAAACGAACCAAAAACAAAAGATTTACAACAGTTAGCTAAGAAATTACTGCACAGAACAAAATTAAAAATCCACCTGCAATTGCTAATATTATCAACGGTGGCTTAAAGTTAGCAGCGGCTTCAGAAATATACTAAATGTCGAGCGTTGTAAGTGTCAGTAAAAACCTGAATCGCTCTCTGGTCTTAAAAACCATAAAAACATCTTTCCTGTTTCCAACCACTCCCTCCACCTTCCTTCAACCGTTCACTCCCTCCTTCCAACCTTCCCTCCTTCTCCATTTCTTCCTCCTCCTCCTCCTCCTCCTCAGTAGCAGCAGTGTGTAGATGGAGCTGCAACACTCCAGGCAGAAAAGTAGGCCAGGATTACTTTTGCTGGCTTGTTCCCAGTGAAGCGTGTGTTCCGTGTGTGTGTGTGTGTGTGTGTGTGTTCAGACTCCCAGGCTGCCCAGCCAGCAGTCAGCCAGCAGACGGGGGAGATGGG
>NC_024318.1:5028751-5039743 GCF_000523025.1 Cynoglossus semilaevis
GGTTTTTCTTGTGCGGTGTTGTCCCCTGAGACGCGTGTGTCCTGTGTGTGTGTGTGTGTGTGTGTGTGTTCAGACTCCCAGGCTGCCCAGCCAGCAGTCAGCCAGCAGTCAGGGTAGATCTGGGCATATGGAGCCCCACTATTGGGCCAGCAGGTATTTTTCAGCGTCTGCTCTCCGCCTTTGTTTAATATTTCCCTGATTCTTGGCATCGTGGCTGCAGCGTTGTGTTTGTGCTGCCAGCAGCGCGCGGAGCCGCGGTGCGGCGGCTCACGTGGTGTATCACCGAGCCTCAGCTCCTCACGGAACTCCTTTTTTCAACAGTAGTTTATGTTTACGTTTGACATTTGACGGTTGTTTGACAGGAGGTTCTGGAAGGTTCCCTGACCTGAAGATAAACATATAGGAATCACTGAGTACTATTTGTAACACTGATGACAAAAGAGTACAAATATACTGGAAAAAAAAACAAATACATAAATATATATTTTATATATATTTTTTCCTATATTTGTACTCTGTCATCCTGTATATATATATGTATATGTAAATATATATGTATATATAAACATTATTTTTATTAAATTGCATCCCGTATATATGTATATGCGAATATATATGTATATATGTATATGCAAATATATATGTATATATGTTTTTATATATTTATATTTGCATATAAATATATGTATATATATACATATATATACATATATGTATATATATACATATATGTGTATATATATATACATATATACATATATATACACATATATACATATATACACACATCATCAACTACTATAGATACAAGTCTTAATCTTAATCTTAATCTTTAACCTCTAACTGTAATCTGACCTTGATTCAGATCTAACTCG
Organism: Cynoglossus semilaevis; assembly: GCF_000523025.1. Lineage (NCBI taxonomy): Eukaryota > Metazoa > Chordata > Actinopteri > Pleuronectiformes > Cynoglossidae > Cynoglossus > Cynoglossus semilaevis. The sequence goes on from NC_024318.1 coordinate 5,029,627, forward strand.
AAATTACATCCTAAAGTTCAAAATACATTCTGACTTTCTGACCTCAAAATAAAAAAAAGTCCCCAGAAGCATACATATACCAGACACACACACACACATTCATACAGCCATCATTTCCAATCTCCGTTGCCTCAGACTTAATTGTTCTCTTAATTAGGTTGCAGAGCCGCTCGTGGCGTACAGCACGAGTGTGTGTGTGTGTGTGTGTCGGAGGTCCGTGTGTGTGTGTGTGTGTCTGTATACATGCTCCTCCATCACCTCCTTGGGTTGCATGTTGTGCCTGGAGGAGGTGCAGCTCTGATCTGTGAGCACCAGTAGCTCCACAGAGGGAAGGATTCTCTTTTTTTTTGCCAAAACCCAAATCCCCTCAGTTCAGTCTGATCCTCCTCATCTTCTCCGTCTCCTCACCGACACCGTGTGTTCTGGAGACACCGCGCGTCCTTGTACTCAATCGAAACTAAACTTCAATATTTAATGAATCAAAAAAAAAATTTTTTTTAAAGCAAAATTCTGTTTTTATTGACATCGTGTCCCACAACTCTGCACAAAAGCCATGGTGCAGGGTCGTGGGTTCAACTCCAGGCTCAGTAGGTTATCTGGTAGGCCGCTGAACTTTTTACTCTCTACTGCCACCATCACGTCACCTCCAGACCGACTCCTACCGAGTTGCCCCACTGCGACTCCAGAAGTTTCACTGTTGCCCTCCTCCACGTCCGTGTGATGTTGGGATCTGGTTTTACTGGAGGCATTAGCGGCCTCTGGAGGCAGATCTGCTCCTGTTGACTGGTCTGCGTCCCTGCAGTTCACCCAGATGACCACAGGGATCTCCGTGCCTCATGCCGTCATATTACAGTCACCGTTTCTGTGTTAGTAACACCATAAAACACCTGCTGTTTAATGAAGAATACAAATCAGGTTTCTCCAACTCATATGCAGTGGTCGTCGTCGCCCCCTCCCAGCACGGAGACCTAATTACACCTATGCTATTGCCTGGATATTCATTGTCCAGCGCGGTAGCATCCACGTAATGATGCCATTTTTCAGGTCAGTTTTTTTCCCATGATGCCTTTTCCGGTGGAAATGTCACATGTTTGCTGCTTCAGCTGCGGATGTTCATCGTTCCCACAGGACGAGTCCTAATATTTCTGCCGTCCACTTGATCTTTCCTGCTGCAGCTGCCATTATTAGGCCACATTTTTCCTCTCCCACTTTCTAAATTCTGACGTGAAAATTGCAATGAAATGCACCGCGCACAGTTCTGGGCCCGGGGGAATAAACCTACTTAATTTTAATGAACCCCCTTTGCCGTGTACGACAAAACTGTTACCTCAGAGCACTTAAAACACATTATTGAACCAATAGCTTAGCGCGTCGCCCTTTACAGAATTGCCTCTCAACGTCGCTGTCAAATTATCTTTTATATCAGCGATCTCAGTCACAGTCGGTGGAATTACGATCATAATCTGAGTCCGCTGCTCCCTCCAGGTGAAAGCGTTTAGCGCTGCCTAGCATAGCCGCGCAGGTGAAAGTGTTTAGCGCTGGCTAATGCAGCCTCTCTCGGCCCCCTGCTTTTGCAGCTGTGCATAATTATAGTTTTTCTCCCCCTCCCTCCCATCCTCCTCCCTTTCTCTCTATTTTTTTTTCTTCTTCTGATTGCTTCCTCATGTACAGATTAGTCGGGAGAACAGACGTTAAACGTGGTACAGTAGAGAGTACCGTCTGCTCCCATAACCGCGCGCTTCCTTCCTTCGGAGTAGCCAATCACAGAATCTCTGTTGTGGTTGGTAATTATTATTCATGATTGTTCCACCGCAACTCGCCGTGTGTTAAAACTCTCTCGCCCGGTCAGTACTGCCATCGCAGTAGAAGAGTGATTCCATCAGTCCCGACCGACCGACCGACCCTCAGCCTGTAGCTAATCAACCATCGTTCCAGCCACAGCTTGAGCCACGCTGATGGGACTTAAGCCGTCCTTCCACGAGGTTAGGGAACCGTGGAGGCTTCTAATCAGGGGGCTGGAAAACACCTGCTCTGGGCACAGGTGTATACCCCACCACATGGTTACACTCTTCTGCCCTTCTTTACCCCTCCTCCTCCCCCGTTCTCCCTCCCCCCACCCCTCCTCGTTCTCCTTATTTGTTTGACTCACTTTTCAGTTTTCTAGTCCAAGTGTAAAAGAAGTACGAGTCGCTGAGTAAAACCTGAGAACTGAGAGTGTACTTTGAACAGATACTCTGTGTTGTACTCATGTACAGAGTAAAGTTTTTATAGAAATATTGACCAAGAATCGTTTGACTGATCTTATAGGTTTTAGGTCAAAGAATCGAAGAAAAATTATTATATATAAATTTTCTGAGCAACCTTTGAATTAAGAGTCAGCAAACAAACAAACAAACAAGAATCAACTGAAGAAAATCACTCAGAAAGAGATTAAAGGTTTACAATGAAAGCAAAAAAAAAAAATCATTTATTTCATCATTTACTACAGAATTCACTTCGCTCCAGTTCAGTCTCCAAGGTCACAGCTGCAGCAACCGACGTCGGCCAGTTTTCACAAATGAGCAGGTGTGCTGCTAACATTTCTTTAAACCTCTCTCCCCCCGAGCCCCCCCCACCCCCATGATTTCTCTGCCTTTGATTGAAATCAACAAGTTCGTGGCCCTTCAATTGAAAAGGTCTTAGGGGACGTGTAGAAGTTAACAAACCGAGGTAAAAATAGTCAGAGAAGGTCAAAGAAAGGAGGACGCCCCCCCACGCTAAAAATACATCTGCGAGTGAAGGATTCTGGTCATCTGACTGTGCTGTATTAGACTGGAAGTAAACAGTTAGAATTTAGAGGCTGAGCCGGAGTAAAACAGCTGCAGTACCTTGAATCAACCACCAGTGTTACTTCTACATACTGACACATTTATTACAGAAGAATTCTGGTGTTTTGCAGAGGTAAAATCCACCATCTTGTTTACTTCCTGTTTTTCCTTCTGCGGTTACTGTATTACGTTTAGTTTAAATTACGTTATATTAAGAAGTAGATCCTCTGCGTATGTTTTGACTTTAATACTTAGGATTTTTGTGAATGAAAGAAGCATCCAAAAGACACCAAATATTTGTTTTTCACATCTGTAACTTTTCTTCATTTACATTTCGGCTTTTGAATTTTTAAATTTGTTATTAAGAATTTGATTGCGACAGTTAAGTCTAGGCTTTTTGAGAAGCAAAAATCAAGTTTTTTGTAGATTTTTTTTAACAGTACATTTTCCAACAGTACTTTTTTTTTTAAATGTCATGTTTGTTTGTGCAATATTCATATTAAAATAAATAGTGTTAGGGTGTTAAATAATTAGCTTGAACTGGTTATTAGCATGATAATTTTGACTGTGATAAAGCTCCAGCAGCAGTGTGTTTTCAGAGAAGGTGTTCAGCTCCATGTCTGACGCCGTCTCCTCCACCCGCGGATCTCTGAGTCTCCTGCTCTTTTGTCTTCATTGGAAACAGCCTGCATCTTGCTTTTGACTGGAGGAAGCAGTGCATGGATAATATGGTTACACCGTTACTGATGCATAAAGCTGCGTGTCTGGTTCTTGTCAAGACCTTGCCACCAAAGTCAATTTGCCCGTGCCCTGGCAGAACGTAATATTTCTATAATCAGATCAACACGGAAATTACGTTGGTGGACCAGAGGAAATAATTAAACTCGGAGCTCCAGGAATAATTTCACCCTCTGAGAATTACTGTAAACCACACATATAAATGTATAAAAACAAAGACTCCCCCCCCTTCTTCCCCCGGCTCAGATAAGAAGGAAACCAGGAACGTAGATACCGTAGAGTCTGATTGATTTCATTCCGTCTCTGTTTGGTTTTCAACCTTTCAGCAGGTTCAGATCCCAGACTTTCTTTTAGCACGTTTTAATTATACGACCAAAACTGTAGAGAATGACGTGAATATTTCACTCATCATTTTGTTCTTCCTTCAAACTAAAAGTTCAAATGACAGGAGGTAACTATAGGTTAACCCGAACCCTAGCCCAAATGGAAACTAACAAAACCTGATGACCTTGAAAAATGTCGATCGCCATTAAAAACGGAGGCATCGGAGAACGAGTCCAAATCGCCAAACTTTCTATTTAAATTAAGAGGGAATTTAAAGGAACAGGAACGAAGCGACCAATCGATTTTTGACCTTTTTTTAATTTGTTTCTGGAACAGTGTTTTTTTTTTACAACCTTGATCTTGTAAACACACACACATATTTTTTACATGTGTCTGACCCCAGTGGTGGTCGCTGACATCGTCGACATCAAACGCGTCGTCATTCTTTTTCTTCTCCCTGCAGCGACTCTTCGGTTCTTCTCGCGACCCGTTAGCATTCGTTGACGGTGACTGAAGCTGCGCTGGAGTTTGGCCGCACGTCTTGTTAGTAAATGAAGATGAATTGTTTACTGAAATACTACACAATACCCCTTGATCAGCCCGCGGGAGGAGAAGATTAATTTAGCTCTCTCCTGAATGAGCAATCCTCTCACTCTGTAATTATTTAAGTTCCATTTTTGGGGGGTTAATTATGGTCATTAGGATGAGGTGTACTAAGTAAAGGACTCATTTTGAGAGAAGGAGATTGAGATTTAATGACCAAAAAAAAAGAAAGAAAATTTTTACACCAGCTCCTGAAATGAGCAGATCATTTTGTCAAACTGAAATTGATATAAAAAAAAAGAAAAAGAAAAAACGCTGTGAACGGTGAGATTATTCTGATGCTGTGACAAATTAGATTTCTTCCAGTGTCTTCCCTTCATTTGCCAGAGGGAGGATGAACTGAAGTACATGTTTGTGTTTGTGTACTGCATATACTGTATGATTAGAGTAAATGTTGTACTTCCTGATCTACGACGGTAAAAATCGCAATGTAAAAAAATGTTGGATAAAAACCGTCTGTGATAAACTTTGGTGTTCCACAAGGATCTCATCTGGGGTCACTGTTGTTTTGGTTAAGAATAAATTAATTTGTCATTTTTACAGTAACCTACCCATTCGTTAGGGCTGTCAGAGACATATTTTCAGTCAACTTTTAGTTGGGTTAGCAACATTAGCCTTGTAATATTTTCAGTCAACTTTTAGTTGGGTTGGCAACATTAGCCTTGTATCAAAAATAATCTTTAGATTTTTTTTTTTTAGTACCATAACAATCTGTGAGTCACATGACTGATCGGCTGCCCTCGCCCCGGTATAAAAACATACGCCTTACTGTGCCCGGGGGCTCAGCTCTACAGCAATCGTCCAATCAGCAGCCTGATGCTTCATCCACCAGTTAAGTGGACGAAGCCTCAGTCGCTGACAGAAAAAAGTTTGTTTGTTCGTTCAGAAAATAGAACGGAGCTTTTGCCGTGAGAGAAAAGTTCCAAAGGTCAGAGTGATGAAGGTCTGTCCGTCGGTTCTCCATTCTCCTCAGGAGGGCAGCGCAGCGTGAGGAAAAGCTTGTTAAAACCCTAATAGTAGCTATCAAAGGCTATTGATTAGCTTTCTCAGCCTGTTTGGTTGACAAAGTGAGCATTAGCTGGAGCCAAGGTACGTTTCCTCAGGGGCCACAGGCAGACCTGGGCTGACACACACACACACACACACGCACATACACACACCTGAAAAAGCGTGTGTTTTTTTTTCTGACTTCTACCACCAGATAATCCATTTTACAAGCAGGGATCGAACACCCTTCCCTCTGGCGGTGTGCTGCACTGACTACTGTACACCCTGTGCATGTACTTGTACACACATACACAGTAATGAGTTCTTTGTGAAGAAGTTTTGGGCCTGTGATACTGAAATGATCTTTATTTGGTTTGGCAAAAAACAGATTCTTCTTCCTCTTCTTCTTCTTCTTCCTCTTCTTCTTCCTCTTCCTCTTCTTCTTCTTCTTCTTCTTCTTCCTCTCCCTCTTCCTCTTCTTCTTCCTTTTCTTCTTCTTCTTCTTCTTCCTCTCCTTATTCTTCTTCCGTTCCAGTGCGTTTCTCCCTCGGTGCTCTCTGACTCACTCAGATGAGACCTAGTTAAGTATGGCAGAATCAGGAGAATGGGTTATTCCAGGAGACTTAGACATAAAGCATTCTAACAACAATATTAATGGATGTCTGCTGAAATATTCATCAGATTAGCCCTCGGATTCACGGCATGGAAATTAGGAATCTCCCAAAGACCAGGTTCGTGTCTTTTCTGCATGAATGACTGAAATCTGTTCAGCCGTTGGGGAGATATTCGGGCTGCAGTCCACATTCTGGGTCTGGATATGAGGACGTTGGTCACTGCAGCTTGTCGACTGTTGACTTTTCCAGCAGTAAAGACTTAACAGTTTGTGTGTGGTTGTGTTCAAATCCACTGCTGACGAGACTTTAGTTCATTCCCAGGTTGATGTGGCCCAGAATAGATCCAGAACGACGATGTATTCAATGATTTTCTTATCACCAATTCGTGACTATAGTATTGTAGTATATCTCGATATCTGGTATCGCAGCCTCTGTATCTTTTACTCCCTAACCACCAGTGCCCTCCTGACCTTCAGCCCAGACGGACTGATGTGTTCACTGCACCTCTGATTTTAAAGATTCTGATCTTTAAAATCCATGACAACAGTAAACGCATCAAAAGGAAATGCAACAGGCGTAGAAAATGAGTTTTCTCATTTCGTTTCATCTGCTCAGACATCTGGTCTTTAAAAAGTCTCTGAGATCAGACTACGTCCCAGCAGACGACTTTAGACCCAGAACCGTCCAGGGATCCACAGAGCAGCAGCAGCAGCAGCAGTAGTCCATTCCGCCTCTTCGTCATCCATTAGTCCTATAGGGGAGTGGTCCTGTAAACAGCAGCCGGCCCAGGTGTTGACGTGCTCCATAAATCCCAGCTGAGGACGTGGAGCTGAAGTCCATCCAGGGCTCCTCAGAAATGCAGGGCCACTCCACTCCGGCGCTCTGATGTTTTATACATGAAGCGAGCCCATTTACAGTCTGATGAGCCAGTCTGGCTTATTAATGATACGTTCGTGCTCTTAGGGTGTCGGGCGCCAAGCAAATACTCATGTAAAATTAAACACCATTTGTTTACATAGACACACACAAATCAGACCACACTGGGGCGATGTTCGCAGGATAATCATGGCTGCGAGCGCTGATTTCAATTAGTCGCAAACAGGGGCAGAAATTAGCAGAGGCTCCGGGCTAAATACCCTCCAAATATGAGAACAAGCCCCTGAACCCCCCCCCCCAAAAAAAACATACAAACATGAAAAAAAAAAAAAAAGCTGTGTGAAAAATGTCCGGTGTTTTATTATACACACGTCATGTTCTTCCAGGTAAATTAAATTAAATACCTGTGGATTATTTAGAAGAGAAAATAGAAGCAATAGAATTGCTCAAATTTGGAACTCCAAAAGTTCTGGTTCTCAAACCCGTTCTGCCTGAAGAAACGTGAGACGCGCTGCAGCCCGAGGAACGTCTTCTTGAACGTTCGCTCGAACATCTGCTGGAGAAGATTCGTCCGGAATGATGTCATCCTCTCAGCAAAGTCCCGACACGACTGGAAAGCTGAATTATTTAATGACCGCTCCACTTTGGTGGAATTATTTTAAGTATTATAATTGCAGCCTCGGCCTGTTGGAGGATGAGGACGGGGCCGGGAGGGGGCAGTGGGAGGAGGCGGGGGGGCGATCAGCATCAAACCCTGGGATCGGGTTACACTGGGCTCAACTAAATACCATAATAATGATGGTCAAACTGAAGGCAAATCAACAGGGGCTCTGATTGGACAGAAGCGAGTCGACCATGTGACCGTGACCATGTGACTGTGACCATGTGACCGTGGTGGCACTTTTTTTAACCTCACGATACGATATTATCAACAAAAACGAGGCGCATGCTGCCGTTTTTAGGCGCATACTGCCACCTACTGTACTGGATAGTGTAGTGTCATGGTCTGACCAGTGACCGATTCACGATGAATCGTTACAGTCCTCATGTACGTAGACGCAGCTCCACAGTCAGAGGTGTAAAAGTACAGTATCTCCGTGGTCGAACACTTTTTATTATTTTTTTTTTCTCAAACTTTTCTGACAAGTTTGTCATCGCCTTCACAGATAATTACACAGTCTGGGGAAATTATGCCTACATTGTGCTCCTGAGGAGATAATTGCAGCACTGAAGCCCAAGCATCACATGAGGATGGAGCCTCGTTCTGCAAATTAAATGCACCGACGTCAGGACGGCGGCGAGGAGCCGACGTATATTTTCAGTCCTCCCCGTATCACACTGTAAGTTACAGAATATTTCCCTCGACGGTTTCCGCAGGAAAAACAAAATTATTGTGTTAATTGAGCCGTTGTCAGGAGATGAATAATCACGTATGTTAACCACCACCCCCGACCCCCCCCACCCCCGGGAAAACAACAGGAAAAATTAACTTTAAGAGACAATGTCATTTCCATAATTTACATTTTCAATTTAACTTTCTTTCTTTTTTTTTTGTTATTAAAATCTACACCCAAGAATTACTGGACCAGAGGTGTTAACAGATAAACAGCCGTCTCTGCAGTAATGAACAGCTCATCGGTTCCGTCATGTTCCTCCATCACAGGTGTGAAAGCAGGTTGTGATTCAGTTTGATGGACGACTAATCAAGAAATCAATTAGGCCCTGACCCAGAAAGAAGGAGAAAAGTGGGAGAATTATTTTCTTCCTTTCTTTCCTCTGGCTATTTCATCTCTTGACTTGGACCCTGTGGTGTCTCTGATTGGACAGAACGAATCCTCTGGGTTTTTTGGCGGGGATTGTCTTTTTACAGAGAATGTCAGGAAACTGTTCATCAAATGTTACCAGTGGCAAGAACAGCTTTGAATAACATGTGGGAAAAAATTACACTTCTGCGGTTCGTTACTGCTGCAGAGTCTGCAGAAAGACAAAGAACGAGAAACTGTGATTTTTATTTTTTTACCTGCTCCTTCGGTCAGAATCCATTTGGTTTCTCTTTTTATTTACAATTATAATAATTTTTTCTATTTATATTTTAGATTTTGGAGTAAATATTTTCATCTTCATCCTCTGATCTAATGCTGCTCAGTCTCTGGGATATTTAAATAGCGCCCCCTGTGCCACATCCGGGTCACTACACCCTGAAGTACCAAGGCTATAGACAGATATTCCTGTGGTCTGGTACCAGCCTGACCTCTGGGGGTCAGACGTAAAGACTTGACTTTTCAGCAGCATCTACTTAAATCTGTCCGTCGCATTCACTTCGTATCGACCAGGTCAGAAAGAACAACTGTGTCTTTATGTGAGTGGAGGTAGAAATCTCACTGAGGGGTTCCTCATGGAGGGGAGGGGTCCGGGGGGTGTGTGGCAGNNNATCTCGCTGGGGGTTGCCTGAGGGGGGGGAGGGGTCGGGGGGGAGGGGGGCAGGCGGAGGAGGAGGGTGCGTTTTAATCTTTGTAAGGTTCAAACATTTTCTGGGCCTGAATTTAACCAAAAACCAACAACTTTGTCCTTCGTCGACTCTCCGTCAACGACAGTTTATTGTCCTAGGACAGTGAGGTCATCACTGGTGACCCGACCTGACCACAGTGTTTGTTGTGTCTACAACCGATGTCAAGGACCAGGGGCTGGTCTGTGTTGTTGTGATGATGTCACTTCAGGTCTGGAGGTCATAGGTCATAGGCCTGGGTTATTCAGGTTTGTAGGAGTGAGAGTACAACTGCAGAGGGCGCCACAGGCAAAGCCCCTTTCATTACATAAAAAAAAGAAAAATCCTCTTTGTTGTTAATACGCTACGACAGAATCCTCGCCTGATCGCAGCTCAGTCGCGGCCCGGTCTGAAGTTCGTCCACCTGAAGCTTACCTACGGAGGAATGCGTCGGTCGGCGCTCCTCTCCGACCCTCGTCCATCTTTCATCCCTAAACTATGTCGGGATCGTGGGGGGAACAGAGCATCCGTTGACAGGGTGTGGGGGGGGGCGCTTCTCCAAAGACATGCTTCTCATGCCCCGCGGGGGCCCCCCCGCCCTTTGTGGGAGACACCCCTCCAACCCTCGCTCTCTGCTACAATCAAAGACAACTTTATTATCTGCTGACTACTCCCCACCCACC
>NC_024318.1:5040138-5044412 GCF_000523025.1 Cynoglossus semilaevis
TGTCTGTCTGTGGTTACCCCCCCTCCCCTCCCCACCCCTCCCCTTACCGACCTGCCTGAGAGAATGTCAGAGGGAAGGAAAAGAGGGAACTTGAATCTTGAATCCCCCCTCCTCTCCCCCCTCAGCAGGGGAAGAGCCAGCGCCGGGACGGGCATTGATGCAGCGTCTGAATGGTCCGACCGGGGGCGCACCGTCGTGCCTCTCCAATTAAATTATCCACTCCACAAAGACGAGGCCTCGAGAACTGACACCTCCATTCAGAGTGTGTCAGCAGCTTTTGTGGCCGCCGACGATTTCCATCTCTGCAGAAATAGATTTGCTCCCGAGGGGGAGCAACAATAGCCGGACGATTCCTGTAATGCTGGTTTTTGAGAGGGAAAAATAGGGATGAGAGCCGGGGATTTGGAAGATGTACCGACGGGGGCCGAGGGAGTTCTGGTCTGGAAGTGATAATGTGTCTGAAGAGTCTGTGAACGAGGAAACGACGTGTTGGTTTTTTTTAGGTGTCGGCCAAAGTCACATGTCTAAACTAATGAAATGTGAGTGTGAACCAGAAGTTTGTCCCTGGACGGCGTTGGTGTTCTGGGCGACAGTCGTTTCCAACAGTTGGAAATGTGTCAACGTCGCAATTTGTCAAACGAAAGACCGTCGTTACGGAGGGTCGGTCGAAAAATGTAAATAATAATAAAAAACCTTCAGCTAGGATGACCTTTGACATCTGGTCCAACCTGCTTCTGTGTCTGGACTAAGGACTGAAATCCATAGTGTAGTGGTGTAGCATGTCTACCTCGGAAGAAGAGAGCGCAGAGTCCTGGGTTCGATTCCCAGAGGAACCACATGTTTGATCGTTGATCCTCCTCTTCTAAAAGCGTCTGTTAAATCCATTAATGTAAACGTCCACTTCCTTTAAATGTTCTCTCAGGAAAATAAAAATTAAAACCTGATGGTTCTGGATCCAAACCTGTTGATGGGCTTCGATCATATGAAAAAAATCTTATCAAATCAAATGTGATAATGAAACTCTTCTGAACCAGTTTTAAAAGAGCTTTTCTTATTGGAAAATTAAAAAGTAAAATTGAATTTCATCTGCCCGTTACGCCCTCACTGCATTAGCTCCGTGCCCCTTACAAGGGCCCCGCCCCTCATTTTTGCAAAACAATAACCTTAAAGCAAAATCACCTTTGATGATTTTTCTTTTTTGTTTACCAGATCTGTCTTTCTGCCTCAAATTGAATTGAAACCCTCGTCGGTCTCCTCTCTCCCTCTGTCGACCGTCACAAAGTTCCTCCAGAACCGTGTGAGACCCACGACGTCACACACCCAGGATGTGCACATGACTAGAAAACTCTTTTTGACGTGGAAAACTGACGGAAATTTTCTTTAGGTTTTTTTTTTTTCCTCTTTATGTCGAGCGTGAACCCCCCCCCCCGCCCCCCCATCAATAAAACCTATAAGTGAAGAAACAGATCCAGAACCATTAGTTCTGTCAGGTCCAGTGCATTCAGAATGAGAAGAGTGTGGACAGGTGTGTGTGTGTGTGTCAGTCACTCCGTACGATGAGATGTGACACTGAGCTCATGCATTTGTCACAACATGTGACACGTCGGCTCATGAGCAGAGCGCTGTGTAACTCAGGATGACAGTCGGGATTCAGTGTCAGGAACTCGTGCTGCCGACGTTCCGGCAGAACCACAGGAAGTTCTCACGTCATCGACCACTCTTTTATTTTAGTCTCTGTCTAATTAGAGAGATAGAGAGAAAAAAAAACATTCTTCATTTACCCTGAAGGAATTCAGAAGTGAGTTCCAGATCAGTACTGAAACACTGGAACAATTGGTCACTAGAACTGTTTGATATTACATTTTATTTTTGTCTTTGTTTGATTAAAGGATCAGTACTTGTTCGTTGATTCTAGAATCAGCTGTTCACAGATCAGTCAGTTAAACCCAATTAAATCTCAGCTTCAATGGGTTTGAATGGGACACCTAGTGGAGAAATAACACCTCACTCCCACAGAGGCCTGGGTTAACTGTAGACCTCAAATATCCACCCGCAGTTTTTTTTCTGATTTCAAATCAGGTCAAATTGGACTTTCCAACATCATGGCCCACAGGGTTATCTGGGATGTGACCCTCAGTTTGGGTACCCAACGTGGGCCACGTAAAACCTACTGAGCCAAACATAAGTGACCAAACACTTCAGTCTGTTCTGGTCCAGTCGTAGACCGTCATTTTAACCGGTCCAAAAAAAAAAAAAAAATGGAAATGGAACCACAGGTTGAACGTTGGCCTCTGCGATGAAGGCCATCCCATAATTGTCTCAACAGTAATGACAGGAGGCCAGTGAAACACTCCGTGGACTGAGGGAAGGCTGTTCAAGCCCTTAATGAATATGACCTCTCAGTCCTTCCCACAATTCCCTGGGCTCTCGTTCCCTCTCTCCAAAAAAGCCTGCAGTGTTTAATGATTCCAAGGACTCTGGGGCGGGCTCCAACTCTAATCAATGAGCCTCATCTTCGGGGAGTCCGTATCCCTGGTGACGCTGTTGCCAAGACGGTTGTGCTTGGCAACCCCGGTTCTCCATGGAGACCGGTTCCCCCAGAATGTTTTTCCACTGTTGAAGGTCTGGCTGCACTGGGAAAATCTGACGGTTACACTGTTGGGTTTTTTTGTTGTTTTTTTTTTTAGGTGGAGGGGGGGTTTGGTAGGGAGGGGGCGCTGTTGGCTCATTCTACAGGTCCTCTCAATAACAACACAGTTTAAGTACAATAACACAGTCGTCCAGTGACGCTGTTCTTTTTGGGAATAGAAAAACTGAGGGAATGTGGGTCGATCATGTCATCAGTGTTGAACAGTACCAGAGTCTGAACAGTACCAGAGTCTGAACAGTACCAGTGTCTTACAGTATCAAAACGACAGTCCTCCTGGTTATTTCTGATTGGCTAAAAAGACGACTACAGTTCTGGTACTGTTGGGTTCTGGTACCGTTGAGTTCTGGTACTGTTGAGTTCTGGTACAGTTGAGTTCTGGTACTGTTGAGACTCTGGTGCATCTCTGATGACCGGAGCATGTGGTGTAGTGGTGACTTAGTTGTTGGGGAAGCGAACTCTGGTCTTAAAGGTTTCAGGTTCGAGTCCACCAGTGCTCCCCAGGTGCTTGAGCTGCCCCCTGCTGGCCTGGTGATGAGTTCAAAGCACATTTTGTTGTGTGTTGTGTCACAGTGGAAAGTTTCACAATTTGTTTCGGCTCAGTTTTGTCACTTTAATTTAGACTTTTCACATTGACCTGTGACCTCTGACCTGTAGCCTCTTCTCTCTGACCCTGATCCACGTCGTCGGCGACCAAAGTTTTTTTGGATTGGAGGAAATTGTTTTCTGGGACTCTTTTACGGGAAATTGTTTCTTCTTCCTCTTTAATTATTCAGGCCGTTTTCATTGGAGAGCCCCCCGGTGGCACACGCTGAGATTTGCATCCTGATTTATTTGTCATATATCCTTCATATCTGTGAATTCTTTATTCCTCTCCTGTGGTCCATACATGTTTCATGGCCTCCTCGGTGTTGGAGGGTCGGAGCCAAACACATTTACACGTCACACCCTCTGTGTGTGTGTGTGGAGTCACTGAAACATTTATGGCGGCGGTGGTTGATGTTCCCTCTCCTCACACCTGTGAGTTCTCCTCCTCCTCTCCTCACACACCATGTTGTGTTCGCGTCCCGGCTCGTCTTTGTTTCCGGCTCTGGGTTCGTGTGAAACTTTCTGAAATTGCAGCAGAAGCTTCTCCGTGACCTGGAAAGTGCAGTTTTGTTGAGGATGAGTGAGTGACACAATGAGGTGAGAATGGAAATGAGGAGTTGATGACACCTACAGGGCAGGAGGAGTCATAGGAGTCATTATTTATGAAGCTCCTCCGACAAAACAAGTTCAGCGCTGGGGAATAAAGGAATAAAAAACTTCACTCCTCCTCCACTGTTCTGGAATCAGAAAGATTTACTTCATTTATTCATTCAGCTCAGTCTTCCAACCAAGTGAAGATTTGATTTTTGGCATTTATCTTTTTTTTTTTTTTTTAAATCTTTTTGTTTTTTTTCCAGTGTTCGTGAACTGCACACATTTCAGAGCTACTTCCTGTTTGAGACCCTCAGAATGACTTCTTCTTTGTCGACGCATTAATTTAAATTTTTTTTTTAAATTCTTCACATTTTATACTCCAGTCTTTTTCTTCTCTTTTTCTTTGGATTAAATCAGAAAAAAAATTTTTTTTACTAAATTGAAC
>NC_024318.1:5044869-5051002 GCF_000523025.1 Cynoglossus semilaevis
CTGCAGGGGAAAAAAGCACGTTCAGCTATTTTTAATTCATGGGACGCCACCTGGCCAATGTTGGATCTGCAGGCGATCAGAACTTCACCAAACGTGATGTCGTTACTCTGCAGTGGAAGTCTGGGGGCGGAGTGTCACATGATCACATCTACAGGTAGAACTGCAGTACTGCAGCCAACCTGAGTCACTCTGAGTATTCACCATGTGACATTAAAGAATGCAGTACTGCAGCCAACCTGAGTCACTGAATATTCAACACGTGACATTAAAGAGGAGAAATAGGAAAAAAGGAAAAGTCTGGAACAAATAAGTGTGATGAAGAAAAAAGGAAAAAGACGAGATGATGCATTTAAGTCACGATAAAATTCAATCTTTTTTTTTGTTCACAATGCGATTTTATCACTTCTTTTCACAAGTTCTGTTCCAACACCTGAATGTCTCTTAGCCTACGTAGGGACCTGACATCTTGCTTTAAAAGCGGGTCACATCCAATGATTTTAGGTGCATACCGCCATCTACTGTACTGGAGGCTGTAGTGTCACGGTATGACCAGTGACTTTTTAAGTTAACACAGCCTACTGCTTACACCTTGATTTTTCTCTCTTTTTTTTAAACGATTCACGATGCATCGCTACAGCTCTAGTTCGTGATGTTTTAATTATACACCAACAGCCTGTTCCACGTTTTAAAATAACAAATAACAAAATGAAAAATTACGATGTTTTTTTTCCTCTTCGTCAAATCTGCTAGTATTTGACGCCAGCATCATGTTAGACCTGGAAAAAATATAGATAAAAAGACTGAGATCAGATCAGCGTCTCCGTTTGTCTGAAAACTTTTAAAAGTCTAGTTTGACGCCAGAGCAATAAAGAAAATAAACTCCCCCTCAGTTTGAGCCAACCGTCAGGATCAAACGTGGCGGCGGTCCACTCTGGTAGGCGCCATTGAAAACATGTCGGCGTTTCTGGAACCGCCCCGGGCGGATCATAACAGCGTTGTGATGTCAACATTACAGGAAGCGTTTGCACGCAGTCATAGCTGAACTTACGGTAACCAGCGGCCGCTGATCTTTATCCCGAACATCGATTTCCTCGGCGGCTTCAGCTTAAGATAGAAGGAGACCATAAAAAAGCAGATTGAGCAAAGGCAGCATCATGTGATTATATGAAATATTGATAAGAGTGTCTGCTCTTAGAGCCGCCCTCCTGGACAAATGGACAACTGACCAGCCCTGGCTGGACATCAGTGTAAAAGACACAGTCTGGACGCAGACGGTTTTGGAAGTTACGCTCTTTTAAAATGGAACTTTGTTCTCAATTAATAATAGTTTAAATTAAAAAATAAATTGATAAATACATAGAACATAATTCTGTAGTTTGTTTGACTTTCAGTCCATCAGGGAAACAAGGACATTTTTTTTTCAGACTAAGGACATTTAATCTACATGCGGATGAAAATGGATGGATGGATGGATATAATATAATATAATCTCTCTCTCTCTCTATATATATATATATATATATATGTAGTTGTAAATATAATCTACCTTTCTATTACAGAATTTTTAAAATTATTTTTAGAGTTTTTTTAATAACTTGTAATTGTACTTAATTTTGTAATTTTCTCTTTTCAATTTTAATTTTTAATTTCTTTCCGGACATCTGTTTTTTAATGTATCAGGAGATTAAATCCAGAAAAACATCTTTAATTTAAATTAAATTATCTTTATTAAATATTATCGATATTATTGTTATTATTAGTGAATTAAAACATGTCTTCTTGAGTGAACGTGTTGATTCAGAATAAATTATTTTTGTTTTTAAATCTTTTTATCAAAGCACAAAGAAACAAAACATTTTGTAGTTTTTTTTTTTATTGTCTGTGGAATCGAACGCTGCACCTTTGGATTCACGTAACACCGGACTAAAACACGTCTTCATCTAATTCTACTGTGTCTCCAGAGTTTGTTCCTGAGTTTCTTCACTAAGTCCCGTTCCGTTCAGAAAGTCAGAAACTCATCTTATCACAGATGTTTATCTTGGTTCGTCCTCCGGTGGAAAAGTGTAAAATCAGAGATAACGTTCTGTCACGGTGATTATCACAGTCATCACAGTCATCACAGTCATCACAGTCAGAGACGTTTCTGGTCCAGAAATCTGGTTCCTTCAAATCTGAGAACAAGTCAGCATTTCACCCGTTTCCTGTTTCCTGTTCCTCCGTCTTCACACAGACAACAGTCGGACTTGTTAGTGTGACACGGACGGTGTGTTTGTTGATGACAGAGGGAGAGGGAGGGGGGGTGTGGTGTGGGGGGGGCAGCTTTTAACAAGCTTTTATCTGCTGAGGGAGGGTCTTTGTTCCGTCAGCTGAACACAGCGGCAGCTTTAGAACTTTAGAACAGTTCCAACCTTTCATCTTTGACAAGACCTTGTTTTCACTCAACTCTGATGCCACATTAGACACAAAAAAAAAAAAAACCCAAACCGAAATGGTTATTTACCAACAGAGGCGTGGCGTCGGAGCAGACCGAGGGATTAGTTCGACCGCAGTTCTCCGTCTGTCACGGTTTCAGGAACCGTTCATCTAATTGTCTCTGTGCCCGTTAGCATGACAACTGCTGCTGTTAGCTGCAGCGTCTGTGGTCAGTGCAGTTACCTCACAGCAGGGATTCTCAAAGTCTGGTGTGTGCACCCATGGGGGGCACACAAACTGCCACTAGGGGGGCGTGCGAGATGAAAAATGTGATGGTAGTTTGGAGAAGAAAAGCTTGTTGGTCACTGTATTTGTGGGGTTCCTCCGGGCTCTACAGTTCCCCCTGGTGGTGATAGGAAATTTTTCGAGAAATGTTTAAAATTATGACGTCAATATTTTGTAAATTTTTGTAGCGTTAGCTACTGGACAGTCCGTGGTCTCCATCGTCTCATTCTCCTTTTCCTCCAAATCTCACATCGACATCATGACATCATTGGTCGCATCAGGAACAGCTGAGATGGATGGATGGATGATGGGATGGATGGATGGATGGATGATGATGGATGATTGATGGATGGATGGATGGATGGATGGATGAGATGGTGAGAAAAAGTCCACCAACACTCTACTTTAGAGACCACCACAACAGTACCAGTACCAGTACCATTACCGGCCCCTTTTTTACCCAAAAAACAGTTCCTGATTGAGGAGCGGTACCATCCAACAGTTCCAGTTCTCTCTCCAGTTCCGGCCTTCGCCAAACAAGCGTCATTTAAACAGTTAGACAAAGTCGGCCTCCTCCGTTAAGTGGACAACAGCACTTAGTGTGGCTAAGTATAAACGCTGCAGCATTTGATGCTAAGTGCTCGTTAACGTCCTTCAGATCAATTCATTTTCCAGAGGCCGGCGTCTGCGTTCAAACACAGAAATATCAGCCACACGTCAGAACCTGGAGGGAGCGGAACGTACGATGTTGATCTACATAACAAAGGGGACCATGTTGTCTCCTGACGTCTTCCTGTCTAAGCTGTAAACTAAGGTTCTGTAAACCAGATATTTTTTGTCTTGCTGTTTAACAAACACAGACTCCATAAATCTTGCAATGAACAAATCCACCAGCACAAAAACAACTTGGTGAGTGGACTGGAGTCCTTCAGCTCTGCTGTTCATCATTAACATGTACCTGGAGGTTTATTGAAGAGTCAGAAGTGTTTTGAGCCAGTGCGTCTTCAACTACACTGCACCACAACATTGTTGACATGACTCCTCTGGACCTTCCAGGCTGCCATCTCTGCTGTTGTTGCTGCTCTGGTGTGGATCAGTAAATGTAAATGAGTTTTCATGTACAGCTGTTGGCAGTGGAGGGTCGGTTCCGAACAGAACTGCCTACATTCATTCAACAGTGAAGTGATGATTGTGTTTGTGTGTTATACCAGTGCTGTTGTAACTCCACCACAGGTGTGTGTTTATAGAGTTGTTGTTATGAACCGTCTGTTTAATGTTGTAGTAACCCCCCCCCCCCCCCCCCCCCCCCCCCCCCCCCCCCCCACCGCTCTAAACAACCCTCCCCCCCTCTCTCTCTCTCTCCCTCCCTCCCTTCCTCTCTCTCTCTCCCCCCCTTGATGAAGAAGTGAAGGGATAAAAGCTACATCAATACCATTCCAACGCATTAACGTGCCAGATAAATAAATAAATAAATAAGCGGTGATGTGCAGAGGGCGGGAGATGTTTGCGGCGTTCTTTTGTACATTGAATCTATCTTATCGCGCTGTAAAAATAGTTCCGCGGAGGCTAATTGTGCTCATCGCTGAATAATGGATCAGAGCGGAGAGGGTCTTCCTGGAACTGGGGCGGGAGCCGCTGTTCCCCGCTCCACCTAAGGGTTCCTCTGCCTGCTCTTGCCTTCAGGTAAAAAATCTGTCACAACACCCCTCCCACACCCCCCCTCGCTCCTTCATCCTCTCCCCCCCTCCCTGTTGTTTGTCTTTGTCTTCAAACACCTCCGTCTCTCTTTCTTCCTTCTCGCTGTGTTTTGTTGTTGAAGCGTTTGAGGTCGAGAACAGAACAGAACAGAATAGAACCCACAACCTCCTGGTCCTCCCCCGCTGTGTCCCTGGAGCCTCACCTCAGTCCAGGTTATAGTCACAGAGAAGTGAACCTGCAACCTTTAGTCTTTAGTCTGTGCTGTGCATTCTCTGCTCTAGGTCCCCAACCCCTGGTTCGTGGTCCAGTACCGGTCCATGGGTCATTTAGTACCGGGTCGCAGAGAAATAATTCATAATTGAATTAAGTCAGAGAGCATCTATTAATTTAAATTTTAAAAATTCAAAAATATATATTTTTTTATATTCTATTATATTTTTGATCAATATTTAGACTTTTTTGTCCGTAACCTCAGACGCTGCTGTTCTTCAGTCTTTTCTTAAAAAGTGATAAATGAAACTTTGTCTTTTGTCACGGCTCCGAGCCTCCGGCTGTTTCTCGTTTCTTTCCTTTGGTCTCCGTACAGATTTTTATCATTTTAACGTCTATGTTTTCTCAGATAAGATCGCGGCTCAGAAGAACGTCTGTCTCTGATCCGTTGATTAAATATCTGTCCTCCGCCGGAGTCACGACGTCTTTGTTTTACACCGAGTTTTAGCTGAACTTTAAAAAAAAAAAAAAGACGGTGAAATTTGACATAAACCTGAGGAAGTTTCTGGAGCTGCTGAAATATCTCAGCCATGAAAATGAAAAAACAAAGTGTTGCATCATAAAAAAAAACCAAGAAAAAGAGAAAAAAAATACTGTAAAAATGTTTAAATTTTAAATCAAATTGAACATCAACAGATAAATGTGACATTATTATCTGTTACATATATTTATTATTGAAAAAACATTTCAGATAAATGTGACATTATTATCTGTTATTTATTTGTTACATATATTAATTATTTAAAAAACATTGAAGTCAGTGGAAAACAGATATTTGATATTTGTGTCTTAAACATTAAATTCATTATTTTTAACAGGTTGTAATTTTTTTTTTACATTTTTTGAAATGAATTTTTTTTGTGAAAATCACTGTTGTTGAGATCTTTTAAATTCAAATCACACATTTTCTCATGTGAATATGTTCAACACTGTTTTTTTTTCCCATTTTTTTGCAGCGTCTCATGAAAGCGTTTCTGCTGCGAACGTGTCTTTTTTGAAGGCAGCAACACTTTCATGATGAAAAGACCCGGAGCCGCTGCTTCGGCGTCGATGTTTTTTTTTTTTTCAGATCACAAAGTGTCGTTTTAGCACGGCGCTAAACACGCGGCGTGATTAGCGCTCATTAACGTGAGCTATTCCTCAACACGGTGGTTATCACATCCCAAACGCAGCGCTCGGCTCCTCCTGCAGGGGCCTCCATTTACACTGTATCAGCCAGGTAATTAGGCATCTTACCACCACCGCGTGTGTGTGGTTGGGTGGTGTTGGTGGTGTTCATTAGTGTTCACTCCCCCTAACCCTCCCATCCTCCCTCCTTCTCTCCCCCTCCTCCCCAGTTGATCTCAGCGACACCTCCCTCCACTTTAATGCCTCTTATCTCCAGCAGTGTTACCCCTGACCTCCTCAGCCCTCTTATTCCCTCCAGTGCTGGGGTGGGCGGAGTCAGAGGTGTGCGTGTGTGTGTGTG
>NC_024318.1:5051132-5051744 GCF_000523025.1 Cynoglossus semilaevis
GAGGGAGGGGATCACGGCGTGGCTGCTTTCACCTGTAAAGTCATCTGATGTGGTTTTCATGGAGATCACCTTTGAAGTGTGTGTGTGTGTGTGTGTGTGTGTGTGTGTTTAAAGGCACATAAGAAGTGAGAGATGTGGGAAATCTGGTGGTTTGTCAGATCAGTGTGAAGTGAATGAAGGACGACAGAAGCAACAAAGTGGTCTCTGTAGGCCCACAATATCTGTATGTGTGTGTGTGTGTGTGTGTGTGTGTGTGTTTTCTGCACCTGTCTTTGAAATAAAGCCTTTTTTAAAGGGAGTTGTGATCTGTGTGTGTGTGTGTTGTACACACAGTGTAATTTTTTGCCTGTTGTGTGACTGTGTTAGTGTCACTGTGTGTGTGCGTGTGTGTGTGCGTGTGTGTGTGTTCTGTCACGTCACAGACATGACAGGCGCGAACGCTGATTCAGTCTGGCGGCGGCGGCGTCTCAGAGTGCCAGGAAACCCACAGGGAGCAAATGATATTCATTGGTCTTAAACGCTCGGCTGGCCGGGCCGGCCGTGTACCAACCACTGGTGTCATGTTACATTATGACCTGGAGATGACGGGACGACACTGCTGTGGGGGGGGGG
>NC_024318.1:5052216-5053789 GCF_000523025.1 Cynoglossus semilaevis
AGGAGAGGCTGCAGCTCAGGGCATTAAGTTGTTTAAAAAAAACCCCAAATGCTGCAACTGTGATTAAGGTGGTCTGTAGGGGGTGCTGTGGAGCAGACTTCAAACTGCTGCTTTACTACACTTTGACGTAACACTGGAGTGTTGTTTCGCTGTTGGCAAGCAAACTAAACACCGAGGCGTCTAAAAAAACAAAATAAAAAAAAGGTTTTAAGTGCATACCGCCACCTAGTGTACTGGAGTGTGAAGTGTCATGGTATGACCAGTGACTTTTGAGCCTACTCCTTACACTTTGACACATTTCAACCAATGCGAATTCTCCCGCATTTGTATCGATTCTCGATCGCTTTACGATGCATAGCTACGTCCACGGTCATATTTTATAAATTTTTTTTTAAGTAAAAGTTTCTTTTAAGTAAAAGTCCTGATAACTATGTTGTTTTTTGGGTGCGTGTGTGGGTGTTTGTGTGTGTAAACACTGCAGAAAGGAAACAAAATGGAAGTCAAATGCGACCATTGTTGGTGGAGACACAGAAGAACTCCGTGGTTTTGACGAAACAAAAACGATTCTGTGCCAAAGACGACGAGTCTGATGAAGACGACACAATGGTGTCACGCTGGAACAAAGGCCATCCTTTATTATTTTGTGGCACTGAATGGCAGCGATTTGATTGTGTACAGAAGGGAGGGGGAGGAGGGGGGGAGGAAGGGAGACAGCTGTGTGGCTTTATCAAGACCAGACACTGAGATCCTCATTGTCTGGTCCATACCTTGGGCACGGATCGGTTCTGACAAAGCGCCTTTATTCACTGTCACCTTGCTCGTGTGATCACATAATGAGGGAAAAAAGAAAAAAAAAATCAACCATGAAAACAGATAAAAACAAACCAAGAAAATCATTCAGACAAAGAGGAGTTTTCTCCTCTTCTTGTCCTGGTGTTTGTGTCAACGTTGATTCATTAAAGTTTGTTCTTGGCCTCGGATCAACTGTTAGCTGCTGTTTCAGAGATCAAAGTTAAAATTTTTTTTTTTAAGATGCTACAGTTGCAGCTCTGCATTTCTGAACGTTCCCATCATTTGACATAAGAAACATAACCTCAGGTGACATCAGGTGATCTCTGGTGGCCGGAGTGTAAGGAACAACTTGGGGTAACAGATCTTACCCTTTCACCCACAGGTGGGATTCAAACCTTGCTCTTCAGCATCAGCCTCAAAGCCACCGCCCACATATTGAGCTTCATCTCATATCAGTTATTAAAAATAATTATAAAGAAAACCCATGGTGTAGACAAGAGTTGAGTTAGCTTAGCAAAGCTAACAAAATACTCACGCCCACACGTTAGCTGACTTTAATCAACGCTCGTCTTTTATTCCGAAAAATGAAAAAAAAAAACATCAACCATTCACCGCCCGGCAACAACCGTGACCAAAGGTGAATGTGGAGGAAATCGTACAGCAGTTTGAAGCTAGCGCTCTTGATCGGGGTGCTAATACAGTAGCACAGTTAGCATACCGCAGTCCGTGGCACAGAGCGGCGCTCGTCGATGTTTGACTGTTTGTGAAAGTTTCTTTACTT
>NC_024318.1:5054108-5057351 GCF_000523025.1 Cynoglossus semilaevis
GTGTGGGAGCTCCAGCCCCACACACCGCCCCCCCACCCCACCCCCCCCACCGTGCCTCTCACCCAGTCTGTGCACGTGGAGCGCGGGCCGTTAACCTGAGCGTCTCCTGGGCTGCAGCTGCAGCAGCATCTGTGCGGCGCTGCTCTCCCTCCGCTCCGTTCCCTCCAATAACCTGCCGTCCGTCTGATGGCTATGAATAAAGGAAGGAACAATCTGGATCTTCTGTTGCACATGGTGCCGCTGGGACTTGAACACATATCAATTATACATTAACCAGGCCTCACCAGGCCTGGAGTTTTCTTCTCCATCAACCAAAGGGGCGGGGGGGTACAAACTTTTTCCAACAGCGGGGGCAGACTTGAGCGCCCCACCTGTACTCGTCCTCTCGTTAAAACATGAACTAAAGTTGGACAGGTCCATCGCCGTCTCACACCTGCCCAGGCTGAAATGGAGGACAGGTGTGAGACGGTGATGGACCTGTCCAGCCTCGGACAGTAGCACCCCCTACAGCCCAAAGTCCTGCAGATGTTCTCGATGTTTTTCACCGTTTTTCTGCCAACGTCCAGTACAGAAAGAACTGATTTTTGCTGAACCTTAGATTTGACAAAATGTAAACAACAAATCTCCAGATTTGTGCGACACGGCTGAAATGGACATTCTCGATGTTTTTCACCTATACACATATATACACATATACATACACATATATATACAAATATACAAATATATACACATATATAAATGTAAATGTATATATGTTTCATATACATATATGTATATATACATATACAGTACATATACATATTTTCATATACAGTATGTACATACAGTATATATTTTTGTATATATGTACATATATATGTATAATAATATATAATATATAAATAATATATATTTACATATATATGTGTAAACTCATTTTTAACAGGCCATAGTGTAAATACTATATATATAGGCATATAAATATATATGTCTATATATATATATATATATATATACATACATATAAATATATATGTATATATGTATGTATATACACACATTTTCAAGCAATAAAAAACCCACCATTTAATGCCAAGTAATAAATGTTCGTTGTATTTTTACCAGGTGCCGTGTGAGCTCTGATTAATCCGATTATTTAATAGAAAATAAAAGTGCGAACTCCGTCAAATATATTTCTCAAACCTTGGTGTTTGTTTGTTGTTTACAGAGAACTCCGTTTGAGTCTCTTCTGGCCGACGTTTCTCTCTGAGAAATCCTTCCAGTTTGGTCTTGGCAGCGTGTAAACCGGTACGTGGGCGGCACCACGTTAATATGGTGTGAGTCTGCTAATGGCTTTATGATTGGATAATTAGGGGAAGGAGGATAATTAGGAGTGCAGTCGGAGCGGGGCCCCCTGTTGGCTGAGTTGGAACAGGAAGACTCCCTGCTGACTGTGGAGGGTGTTTACGAGAGCGGGTGTTAAGAGTGTGTGTTTTTGGATGTGGTCGCTACCGGCGGATGTTGGAAATCCTCCCTCCGTCAGTGTGTGTGCTTCCAGACGTTTGAAACAGGAGGAGCGGCGAAAAAAAAACTTTGAACCAAAAAACTGTTCCTCAAACAGTTAGCAGAACAGTGGAACTGGAACTGATTTCCTTCTCAGTGCAGGTCGGAAATGAGTTCAAACATCAGGGGATTTTATACATTTGAACTCAGTTTGTTTGGAAGAAATTGTTTGAGCAGAAAGTACTTTTTATATCTGACAGTGTTCATCCATCAATCCATCCATCCATCCATCCATCCATCCATCCATCATCCATCGTATCGCATCATATCTTCATGTATTTTCTTCTATCTTCTTGTATTGCGTCGTATCTTAACTTAAATATTTTTCCTATCACTTCGTACCGTATTGTATTAAATCTTCACTTATTGTATCGTATGTATTACTTATTACCAAATATCGCCACTAGGGGTTTCTGTTTTTTTGGAGAAATGAACAATGTACATAAATATTTGTGACCACCGTGTGGTGCTGTAGCACTGGAACGACATTGACTTCAGTGAAATTCGTCGGTAAAATTGGGAAGAGTTTGAGGTGAAAGGTCAAACCAGCTGACCGTGTCTTTGTGTTTTCATCTTTGCTGCTTTATCCACGCATGTGTGTGTGTGCGTGTGTTTTAAGAAAATGACTGCGACGCTAACAACCCCCAGCCCCCCCCCACCCGACCGTCCTCCATCTCAGACATCATTACGGCTGTAGCCCCCGGCTGCTCATGAACCTCTTCTTCAAATCGTACACTCGATCCATAATTCAGCTGCCGTCCCTGAATAATTCAGGCAAATAGTGGTGGAAATAATGGAGTTTGCTGAGTCTTACTTACACATAAAACTACATTAATGTTGATTTGAATATTTGACGTCGTCTGATGCAGGGAGAGGGAGGGGCTTCAGGTCGAGCACGCCGCCCGCGAAGAAGGGGTCGACGCAGAAAGATAGTAAATAAAATAAACTAGAGAAACAAAGAGTTAATCCACGTATAAACAATGATACGTTTGGTGATAATATATGTGGGAAATATATATTAATTTATATATTTTTTTATATATGTGAAATAATATGTTAAATAATTTCAAATCCCTGAATTTTTATTTTTAATTTTTTTTGGAATTTTTTTGTCTGCCTTGCAAGCAGCGAGCAGGTAGTCCTGGGTTCAATTCCCATAGGAACTACATACTTGATCCTGAAGGGGGCAGCAGATCTGCTGTTAACACAATAATTTCCCAAGTGTGGGATCAATAAAGTTCTTTTTTTATTTATATATATTTTTAACAAGAAATACTTTGTGTAGAATTATGCGTAGTATTTTCCATGGTATTCCTCTGTACGAGTCGAGAACACATGGTGTGACACCGTGGGCTTCCGTCTCCCTCTGCCCCCCTCGCTGAAATCCCTGCAGCCGTAACACGGGGGTAAATGTAGTCCTGCCCTACACTTGATACCTAATCAGGAAAAAAAAGGCTGAATTAACATTAGTTGCCTTCTTACCCCAGCGTCGGCCTGGGTGTTGAATCATTTACTCCCTTTGGAGTGGGTGAGGCCATGCAACTTTTATGGCGGGAAAAGAATCAGACATTCTCCGGATGGGAGCAGGGTGGCTCATGCATTAGTAACGGCCGCTACAGTACATGTTAGCGCTATAACCTTGCTCAGGGGTTTTGCTGGGAGCACCGGGGGGGAGGCGGGGGGTGGGGGGGGGGGGGT
>NC_024318.1:5057514-5058711 GCF_000523025.1 Cynoglossus semilaevis
TTTTATCTAGTACCGTTTCATTCCAGCTCCTTCAGTTCTAGCCCCGGTTCCAGTTGTGAGTGTGATCAACCTGAGGTCCCCGTTCTAAAAATAATGTTCCTGTTTTTTTTTTTGGATTATTTTTACTTCATTTATTTATTTATTTTTTTATGGTGATGACTGAACAGGTGGCTGCCTACAATCTCTGCATCATAAAAGCTAATGTTCTGACAGAACTGGGGTCAGATCCTGTTCTGAACTAAAGTCGTTCCTATCCGTGTTTATGGAACGGTTCCCGGGGAATTACGAGCCGCGAACACAGGAAACGACTGTGGCGTCAGGTTTTATGGGCGTTTGTTTGTGGAAATTTAACGTTTGATATTTGTTATTTTTTATTTTTACTGTAGCGGTTTTTATTCCAGGGTCTGTCGTTAACAGGAGAGGAAAGAAAAGTCGGCGGTAAATCAGCGACACGTGTGTGAAAAGACGACGGTTTGGTTTCTGTCCAACATCTCACAACGATAACGAGGTTGTTATCATCAGAGTTTCATCACTTCTTCTTCTCTGGTCACTGTGACGGTGTGTGTGTGACCTGGGGCTCGAACCCATGACCTTCTGCATGTAAGGCAGACGTGTAAGCAGGCTGGAACCACAGATCACCTGACTGATCAAATCTGGTTATTGATACGATTTCACTGAAGTGCAGTTTTTATTTCATAACCTGCAGATTAGGGATTAGGTTAGCTGGATTAGATTAACTGGATTAGATTTGGATGTCAGTGGGTTTTTATTTGGCTCTGTCGTCTGCTGAGATTGGCTCCGCCCCTTCTGCGATCCTGGACAGAACGAAGAGGAAAAAAATAACTTTGTCACACCCTGTGACCCAGAGGTCAGAGGATCTGACCTATAATCTAAGAACTGCTGGTTCAAATCCCGGCCTTCCTGTAGTTTCACTGTAACTGTTTGTTGAGCAAACACCAAAAATCCTGCATGAGGACGAGAGTTTGTGCTGTTGAATCTGTTCGTCTTTGTGGATGGAGGAGCAGGTTCACCAGAGGGGGAGGAGGGGGGAGGAGGAAGGTTGTTGGGGGCGAGGCCCAGACGTGAGAACTAATTTGACACATATTACCCAGAATTCCTGCACCGTCTGCCACTATCAACACGTTGACCCTCTGTGTCCTGTTCTCCAGGGAGACGAGGTGTCTGAGGTCCAGACTG
>NC_024318.1:5058821-5059472 GCF_000523025.1 Cynoglossus semilaevis
GAGTATTGTACATGTACTTCATGGTACTTCGTGGTACTTCTGACTTTGGAAACACAGATGTCACGTTTATCTCTAATTCTTTTCTTTTCTCTTAATATCTTAAAGGTGAAGAGCTAGAAAACTTAAAAGCAAAAAATAAAAAATAAATTTTGCAGTAACAGAACTCTTGATTAGCAACATAATAAATATATATATATATTAGCTGCTCTTCATCATCATCAGACGGACGATGAAAGGACTCGGCGCGGCGGCAGCCGGTCCAGAAATATCCGGGCCACGTTTGAGCACCGCGGTTTGATTACACCCACCTCCTATTAGCAACCTTTGTCTCGCCATAATGAGATATTCACAGCGAAACGTTAATTACTAAACACGTGACCCAGTGGCTTCCTGCACCGACCCCATTCTGAGGGATGCTAATAACAGCTACTGTACCGCACGCAGAAAGTGGGTTAAGAGAAAATGAGGTTGAACAGAAAAAAAAAAAAACACACAGAAACAAAAGGAGAGAGCGGATCGCACCGCTGTGTGTACTGCACCTGTGAGCAGACAGGTGGAGCTAGTCGGTTTGGAAACTTTATTTATAGGAACATATCGACACAAACACGGGGCGTGTTTTGTGCAGTGAGAGATTTCACTCTGTCACTCAGG
>NC_024318.1:5060452-5061897 GCF_000523025.1 Cynoglossus semilaevis
GGGGCGGGGGGGTGGGAGGGGGGAGCTGAAGGGTGATGCTGAGGCTACTACTGCTGCTGTTAGCTTTTCTGCCTCTCAGGTATTTATTTACTCCCATACCAGGACTGTAAAGACATCAAGTATGTCACCTCCCTCCCCCTGTCTCCCCCTGCCTCCCCCCGCTCCCTCAAAACAACAAAACATCAAGTGTACCATGAATGATCAAAAAAGAAAACAAAGAAAATTGTAAATAAATCCGACTCATCTCAGCGTCCAACGTGACTCAACATTGGTCGGTTCTCGTCCCTGACCCCGGCCCCCGGGCCTCGGCCGTGGCGCCCGCTCTCCTACTCTGCCAGTTTCAGTTTAAACTCCTGGCACCGACACACACCGACAGCATCTGCTCCATCAGAGGGGACGTGTTCCGCTGATGTCGGAGCACATCGCTAATCCCCGTGGAGTCGTGAAGTGACCGCGGTCAGAGTGCTGTGACGGTCTGCTGCCGTAAAAGGTAAAAACCATGACTTTATAAACACACAGGCCGTTAGTTAGCACCACCTGACGCTGCCAAAAATAACCCGGACGCTGAGGCCACAGCAGGAGCACAGACGACCGCAGCAGGAGAAAAGATCATCACCTCCTCCAGTTCCATCCTGAGTTTTTTATCTTTCTGACGTCGGAAAGAAAACTGTCGACTCTTTGACTTTGCGATTATTTGTCCATAGATTTAGCGTAGCGCATTTCATGGAAGTAAAGATACACCGTGACTCAGCTGCACCCTCTAGTGGTGTCTTTTATGTCATGTGTATTTAGTGGGGAAATGAACTGTTTTCTTCCACCCCGTCCAGGGAGGCAGTCGTGGGTGAGGCTGCCCCCTCATGGCCGGTTTTGCATCAACACGTCCAGTAGCCTGGCTGCCAGAGGAACGTGGTCCAGAACGTTCCTCTGGTTCCTGCAAATGTTTGTCTGCCACACAGCAGCTCTGTGTTTCCTAATGATCCCCCCTTCCTCCCCTCCCCCCCCCCCGAGGACCCCAGCTGGGACCAGGTCCAGACATATTGGCCTGTGATGAGCTAAAGCGAGCTTATTTACCCACAATTCTCTTCGCAGGCACACACAAACACATGCATAATGGAGAAATAATGGAATCTTCTCTCATCGTTTGTGTGGAGCTGAGCAGAGGGAGGGGGGGCTGGGGGGGCATCGGGGTCCGTGTTTCTCATTGACATGCCCCTGTGGCACTAACGAGATTAGAACCTAAACTCTGAGACCGTGGTCAGGGTGAGATATCCAGACGGCTTCTGCTCTCTTCCCAGTTTTCCGTGACATTCCCAGACTCTGACACTTTGTCTGTCAATCAAAGTGATTGACAGCTAACACTGGGAGACGAGGTGGATCAGTGGAGTGTCCGACGATGTCCCACGACCAGGTGGGAATGTCGTCAGATTCCAGAGGTTCAGGTTGAA
>NC_024318.1:5061997-5062487 GCF_000523025.1 Cynoglossus semilaevis
TGTCCCCCTGTCAGCTCTGTGTTTTCTAAATGATCTCATCAGATTAGCCCCAGATTGCTGCCTATTACAGTCCGGCTACTTATTTAGCGATTGAGCTGCGGCTAAATTGCCCCAGTGTGATGGCTAGTTTTCAGAGGTCACATTTACCCCCAGTTCTGAGGGGGCTGTAGTCAGACAGACGGGGGTCCGGTTGTAACAGGACCATTAGGGCTAAACGATCCCTTCTGACTGGACTCACTGATGGGTGAGGCAGGGGGGGGAGGGGGGGGGGGCTGAAGGGTGATGCTGAGGCTACTGCTGCTGCTGTTAGCTTTTCTGCCTCTCAGGTATTTATTTACTCCCATACCAGGACTGTAAAGACATCAAGTATGTCACCTCCCTCCCCCTGTCTCCCCCTGCCTCCCCCCGCTCCCTCAAAACAACAAAACAACAAGTGTACCATGAATGATCAAAAAAGAAAAAAAAAAAAATTGTAAATAAATCCGACTCA
>NC_024318.1:5064336-5065449 GCF_000523025.1 Cynoglossus semilaevis
GGTGTGAGAATCCCCCCCCCCCCCCCCCCTCTCCCCCTCTCCTCTCTCTCTGTTTTTACCCATTTCCTGTTCATTCTGTTCACAGGTCAGAGTTACTGTATGTTTAGAGTGTGTGTGTGTTTGTTCATGTCTGTGTGTTAAGGTCAAAGGTTCTGTGATCACTTCCTGCGAACGCAGTGACGAATGTGGAAGAACCTGACAGGTACCAGGTGGGACTCCTGGTACCTGTACCATCGTAGTTCAAAGTTTAAAGAAGAAAATTTGCAAAAACTTAAAACGACAGACACATTTTTTTTCTTTGTTTGTAGTTTAGACCCCCGTACTGGACGGCCCGTTTCTGGGCAGCGATCCACACTCACACACATTCCAGTGTGATGGTCTTCGTCTGATGACGTCACATCAGGGGGATTGTGGGTTTTCTGCTCTGGGGGGGGGAGTGGGGGGGGGGCAGGTTATGCCTAAGTGACTGTTCGAGCCCCCAGTAATCCCTCTGTTCAGTACGGGGTCCACTGGGGCCCAGTGACGGCTGTAACGGGATCCGCCTGTAGCAGCGCTGCCCCCGCAGGGCCACAGATTAACACCAGTGTCATATTCAGCTTTGTCTGCCAGAGTGTGTGTGACACTCCCTAACAAGACGGAACACAACACACACTTAAGACTAAACACACACCGGCATTAGTGCTGTGTTTGTGTTGAATTATGGGTTCAAATCCCAGGCTGGGGGGGGCCCTCATTATGGCTTTTTAAGGTTTACTCCTTCATGTAGTACTTGATGCCCCCCCCTAAGATTTTGTCTTAGGGAGCGTCCAGGTTCTTCTATAAAGGACCAGGGGGGGTCACCGCCTGGACCCAGGGTCAGAATCAAGGTCTCTCTGGTTGTTTGTGCAGGAATTTTTGTCGGATTTACACGTCCGTCCCCAAGGTCAGAGTCCAGAAGACAGAAGGAAGGAGGACGTCCAGCGTCCCACTGGAGCGCCCCCAGGCTGCAGCGCCCCCACACTGCAGCCAGCACAGACAAACTTTAGACTTTTCTTTTAGAGGCAAGAAAATACAACCATAACTGAAGTGGCCTGCAGGGGGCAGAACTTCAAAGCAAAGGGGGGTTATGGTGGG
>NC_024318.1:5069760-5070152 GCF_000523025.1 Cynoglossus semilaevis
CGTGACCACCTTCGGTCGCCGCTCCACTCCATTCTCCTTCCACTTGTGCCCCCCCCAGCCTCCCCCGGGTAATCCCTAGAAGACGGGGGCAACACCATCAGAGGGTGTGAAATTAAATACATTACAGCATTGTGGATTAGAGTGTTTCGCAGGCAGTTGCTCATCCACATCAGGCTTTAGCTCTTTAAAGCCCAACATTTGATCTCGCTTAAAAAACCCCGGCCAGTGGAAGGGTTCGGGACCCGCCGGCCCCCGGGAACCAGACGACCGTGTTCGGAGCCAGGCGGGAAACGACAGTTGTGAAAGTCTTATCCCTCCTGGAAAGTGAGAGAGTAAAAAAAAAAGAAAAAAAAAAATCAGAAAATGGGGGACCGTTGCCGGGGGACGAGGGG
>NC_024318.1:5071668-5081045 GCF_000523025.1 Cynoglossus semilaevis
CAACCCGTCTCCTCATTTGTTCATTTATGCCAGACCATGTCCAAAGTCTGGCCCGGGGACAACGTGTGACACTTTTACAGGTTCTACGTGAACCACGGTTTGATCCTCGATGTGGGTTATTGAGAAGACTGACTGTTACAGTAGAATGTTGTTAAAATAGAGAAAAACTTTACTGATATTTAGAAAAAATTAAAACAGGGATTTAATTTTTTTTAAATTTATTATTTTACTTGAATGTTTAAATTATTTATAAATCAAGGAATTTGTGAAGTCAAATCTTTCAGCAATTTTTTCATATTTTTGGCTTTATTTTTGTAATTTAAACTTGATTTTATTTTTTTATTTTTTATTAGTTTAGTGTTTTATGACATTGTAGTTGTCTATAATTTTCTTTTTTTTTTCTGTTTATTGACATAGAAAAACAATGTTAAATCTGTCCATTTCTACATAAACATAATCAGAAACATCAGAACTGGTCACTGAAGCAGATCATTCTGTAACTGTCCTAAGTTGATGCTGCGTCGGGAACTAAACACCAAAAGTCTGAAGTGTGTGTTTTGGTCTGACGCTGTAAACAAACATCAGTGATGAAGACGAACAGACTGAGGTCAAAGGAACTGGACGTGGTTTTCTTTGAACGTCTTTGAGCTGAGGCCATGTTTGAATTTGTTATAATAAAAGAGTTCTGCTGGTATGGAAGAGGAGGAGGAGGAGGAGGGAGGGAGGGTGAGGGAGGGGGGGTGACAGTCAGAGGCGTGAAGCCAGGCTTGTAGGGATTTATTTTGGTTTTGGGAGGAAAAAGTAAAAGTTAGAAAGTGTATACACGCTTAAGAGGCATGATGTTCCTCCTCCACTGATCTCCTGATCCTCTCCTTAGCCTGGCTAAGTGGAATGAGACACACACACACACACACACACACAGACACACACGCCCATGTTGCTGGATGAATCTCTGGTGAACCCTGCCAGCGTTTCCTGCCTCTGGATGTATTTACTCATAACAAAGTCTTAGACCAATAAGAATATATGGTGATTTATACTGTGACCAGCAGGGGCTCTGTTGCGCTGATGCATCTGATGTATTTTTTTTTATTTATTTATTTTTTCACTTAGCTTAACTCTTGACACCTCCCCGGCTAAAACTTTAATCCAACAGGGGACGCTTTGCAAACTGCTTACACCACTTTTAAGTCAAATCCACAGTAAAATAATGACGCCCCTGCCCCATCTGCCCCATCTGCCCCATGATGTCCTTTAATATTAAACAGTGAAAGTGCTGCACGACCCAAAAAAAAAGTCCCCGCGATGAAGACAGTCGTCAGCAAGTGTCGCCGCGCGATATATGGTTATGTTGAAGTGACCGAGTCCTCAAGGGGGCAGTAGTAATTATGGCTTTCATCTGTTGTGGCAAAGCAGACACACACACACACAGAAAACACACACACACACAATACGACATTGGAATTTCTGCTGCTGGTGTCTAGCTCTGACTCAACAGGCCGACTGTGAAGAACCTGAGTGTGTTGTTCATCAAAGGTCTGAACAAAAAACCCCCGTAATCATCAACAGTTCAACAGATTTGGTGGATGTGTGTTTTCAGAGTCTAATATTAGCAGCGAGCTTCTGTCGACTGTTGGTTCTCAGTAGTGATTCGTTTCATGGATAAATGTATCTTTTAGTTTATATTTTATCATTTATTCATTCAGCAGTCATTGGTTGAGAAAAAAAAATATTAGGAAAAGTCATTTATGACCCCCGCAGTACCTCAACAAACCCCTAGGGCTGATGTCCCCCTGTTGAAAACCTCGGCAGTAAACTTTTTCACAGAAACAAAATGAATGTTAATGGTCCAGAAGTCTGCAGTCATCAGAAACACCACTAGGGGGAGACAGTCAGTCGATAGTACAACGTTGGTTGGTCTAGCTAACGACATCAAAGTCACGATGAAGTAACAAAGTTAACTAGTAACCACTGATAACCAATCTGGTTCACTCTTCACCGTACACCGTCGTCCACCTATGGCAGAGGTGGGCGGAGTCTCGTTACCAGTTAAAGGTAAAGGCATGTGATCAGTACTGCAGTACTGTTTACTCCCTGGTCATCAACAGTACCAGGATCTAGTTTTTTTTTTCCTGCTCCTCATTAAACACTGAATTCCCAGGTAGTAAATGTTGCTCCAGGCTCGGTGCTGTAACATGTTCAGTTTGTTGTGTTTGATTTAATAAAGCTCACGTTAACTGAGACACACTGTTGTTGTTGGCACCAGCGTATCTTGGAACCGACAACCTGGTACTCTCATACTCTAACGTTATTAAATTGTACGTGCAGTAACCTCAGACAACCTCCGCTCCGGACCATTCCTCTCCATCAGATCTGCTCTCCGTCTTCATAAAGGCGCCTCGTTCCGGCCAAACTTTCCCAACAGCGTTGCATTTTTAGCGAAGGCGGAGCAGGAATTATCCATCGCTACCTTCTCCTGGAAAGGTCAACCAGAGTGTGAGTGACTCATAAAAATCCCCCATCCCATCATTTGAGCATCTCTCCAGCCGGTGGCACGTGTGCAGCGTGGTGGAAATGGGATGATTTATCGGAGGTGGTCAATAGTCCATCTATAATGACTGTGTTGTTGAGCTTTCATTTTAGAATAATTTATAACCAGGCTGATCAATAACTAATCTCAGGACACGGGCAGCTCCGAAATAAAGAGGAGAATGATGGTGATGGCAGCAGCAGCAGCAGCAGCAGCAGCAGCAGAGTGTTCTGATGGAATGTGTGTGAAACTGATGTGCACACACACACACACACACACACAGATTTTTAATTTGACACAGAATCCAACTCGTGTTGGTGTGAGAAGTTTCTGGAGTCGAATTTATGATTTTCAAAAATTTTATTTAATTAACGAGAACCTGCATTTTTTTTTATTATTCAGCTGCACTGAGTCTAATTTCTTACAAATTAGAAACATTGTTACAACAGACACCAGAGCTAACGTTAGCAACAACAGTCCTGGTACAGCCACCAGAGCTAACGTTAGCTACAAAAGTCCTGGTACGGACAATAGAGCTAACGTTAGCAACAACAGTCCTGGTACGGACACCAGAAGTAACGGTAACTGCAACAATCCTGGTACCGACACCAGAGCTAACGTTATCTTCAACAGTCCTGGTACTGACACCAGAGCTAACGTTAGCAACAACAGTCCTGGTACTGACACCAGAGCTAACGTTAGCAACAACAGTCCTGGTACGGACAATAGAGCTAACGTTAGCAACAACAGTCCTGGTATGGACACCAGAGCTAACGTTATCTTCAACAGTCCTGGGACAGACACCAGAGCTACCGTTAGCTTCAACAGTCCTGGTACAGACACCAGAAGAAGAAGATAGTGTACCAACTTTTTTGGATATTTGCCTGCCCCGGTGTGTGTGTGTGTGTTGGCGTTGGCCTGTGGAGCCAGGAGGGAGGTGGGGCTTGAACCCTCTGCCCTCAGATTAGCCCCTTCTTGATAGGATTAGTCTCTAATGACTGGGACTAGAAGACAATGGGAGTTTCTACAGAGAGGCTTAGATATGGAAGAATTAGAACCAACCGTCCGTCACTGCTGTTCTTCCTCTCCTTTCCTCTCTCCTCTCTCCTTTCCTCTCCTTTCCTCCCCCCTCCTCCCCTCCCTCCCAGCTGTCTCCCAGCTCACAGACCTGTCACACATATAGATTAAATAATTTAGTGTGTGAATCTGACTGTGAGACTCAGTCGATGTGCGAAGCGTCGTCTTCCAAGAACGAGTTTGTCTGTGAAGGAGAGAGGGAAATAAAAGGCAGGGTCTGGGTTCGATTCCAGTTTGGGCGTCAAACCAACTCTCTTGACATTTTATTATCATCGAAGGGTTGGCGTCTCGGAGCGAAGACCCCGGTCCTGCAGCTAGCCGGCTGTCTGGACCGCGCTGGCGTTTTATCGGATGTCGTTATGAATCTGAGTCTGTGTCTGAAATTCATTTTTCTTTTTACTGCCGTCGGAGTTTCTCATGTGACGGAGCGGCGTTTATTATTACAGCTGCTGCTACAGCTGGAACCGGAGAAAAGAGAAGTCGCTCCGACAAGAAAAACAAATGTTTTATGCATTTTAATACTGGGCTGAACAAAGGCAGATGAGTCGTCGCAGTCAGGACTCAATTCTGCAAAGATGCGGGAACTGAGGCCGAGCGGCGTTAGAAAGTTTGTGGATGTGTACGCAAACACGTTAAACAGCAGTACCACTGGAATACTGTAGGGGGAGCTGTGGGTATGATTGTGCAGTGTGGTCCTGTTTAATCGGCTGCGATATGACACGCAGTAGCCAATAAAATCTAACGTTTAAATGGAGCTTCTAAATACGACTCTGTAGTACATATGCCAGGCCTCTGTGGGGCGCTGTGTCCACTACCCTCTAACACAGTGTTTCCCAAACTTTTTTTTCTTAGGACCCATATTTTAAAAGTCACAAACCTTCGCAACCCTTTCGTAAACTCCTGGGAAAAATGTTGCGAGACGACCCAAAAAAAAATCTCTTGCGACCCAACCGAGGGTCACAGCCCAGTCTTTGGGAAACAATGTTCCAACATTTGAACACCGTTAGAATTTGAACAAGAAATTCAGCAAGCTTGAAAAAAACACAGAGCATGTGTACGACGCTAACCAGGCTAGCCCATCGAAATAGCCAAATTAGGAAAAAAAAGCTACAGAGCATGTGTACGACGCTAACTAGGCTAGCCCATCGAAATAGCCAAATTAGCTTCACCAGAACGAAAACATCGTCCTCCAACAAACGCCGGCTAACGCCGTGGTCTCTACGATTTTGAGAACACGTTGGCGTTGCAGGCCTGAGGGGTCAAAGTTCACGACTTTATGGTTAAGAAATATATATTTAAGTACACTCTGGCGTCTCCAGTACTGCAGTACTTAGTGCCAGTGTGTTTTCTGACAGCGTCTATGATAAATGTGCCACGAAGTTTTAATTGCCCCGGTGTCAGAAGCCGCTTCATCCGAGACTCCGCACAACAACAGCAAGAGGAGACGGATTAGGAGATTTTCTGCCAGCTTATGTAAGAAGAGTGTGTGTGTGTGTGTGTGTGTGTGTGTGAAGATAAAACCAGCGGTGGGTGAAACCATTAGAGGACTATTGCTCAATAAGGCTTGGTATTTTAATTTGGACCAGAGTGTGTTCCGTGTTGTGTTTGGAGAACCGTGTGAGTGGCAGCGCCGGGAGGATGCCAGCAGAGAGGGAGAGGGAGAGGGAGAGGGAGACACACGAGGCGGCAGTAAATAAGGGAGGGCGTGGAGGAGGAGGAGGGGGGGAGGAGGAGGAAGAGACCGCATCTCTAAAGAAAGGATCATGGTCCACAGGAGATGAGCCTAGTGAACTCAGGAATGCTGTACTTGAGCTACAGTGAACATTACAGGTGGAGGAGAATGATGAGGAAGAGGAGGATGAGGATGTGATCATGTCTATTATAGTAATTACAGCTGGAGATGAAATTGAGTCTGCTGTGGCTAAGACCAAGAAGGACATTGCCGAGCTCCAGCATACACCGGAGAAAGAGGAGGAAAAGATTGTTTGCTGTAACAAAGACCTGCTCTGCTGGGAATTGGGTTGCACCTGCTCAGGCTGAGACTTAGAATGGGGGAGCCCTTGTTCATACGAGAGCAGAAGAGTTTCTCTATTGCACTGAGATCCCAGTTTAGACTCCAAGAGTTCCAGTGTACTCCTTTGGGGAATATTTAGTTATAGAGACACACACACACACACTAACACACACACATCATTTACCTGTCTGAACATCTGAGGCAAATTAAATGTGATCAGTAATGGTTCTGGACCTGACCCGGGTCAAAGGTCAACCGCTGACATGTCGCTGTGCGGCTCTGGAGCTAAATTACTGCGAGATTTATTTTCAGGCAGTTGAAAAGCATATATGTGTGTGTGAATATATATTTTAAAATTCCCAAACTCTGCGGTGCCGTCAACGGTTCTCAGTATCAGTTCTGGGTTCCTGCAGTGGAACCGCAGCATCGCTGGTCGGTTTTCATGACCGGACTCCGTTCTCTGTTGTCGAACTGCGACACGTTTGATGTAATAAACGATGTTTGGTTGTAGATCTGATGTCAGATGTGGTCAGAATGACAGGAACTCTGACCCCCCCCACCCCCCCCTTACCTCCCCCCTTACCCTCCCTCCCCCCACACAGGGCACAGGTTAGTGGTGAGGAGCAGACCCAGGCACAGTGTAATCACTGCTCACATGTCAATTCACTCTGATTAACTCTGTCACTGGGTTTTTCCTCCTTCGGAAAGAGCAAGTGCCCCCCCATCCTCTTCCCCCCTCCTCCTTACCCTTCCTCCCCCCTCTCTTCTTCACTCCTCTTTGTTAGATCATCAACTTGTTTAGGTTCTGATTTCCACTCTGTTTATTCAGGGCTGAATGTAAAGTCAACTGATGTTAAAATAACTCTGACTTTATGACAGGGTTTCACTGAGAAAAAAAAAAACCCGAAATTAAAAAAACACACATTTTAAATTCATCATCTTCCTCTTTTTTTTCCGTTCTAAAGACGCGCTCCTCCTCCTTCGGTCATCAAACGTCTTTAAAGTCGTTCCAGAATCATGTAAAACATTTTCAAAGCTGTAACTTTTTTTCTTTTTTTCTTTTAATTGTTAACATATTATTCATAACGTCCGTCAGTTTGGGATAAATAATAAAACGTAACCTTCAGCTTTTGTTTGACATTTATGTCATAAACACAAGAAAAGTTTTAATTTCCTAAAACTAAACAAGGCGTTAAATCTAGAGTGGCTAAAAGTTAGCTTAAAGTTAGCTCAAAGTCTGCCAGGAAACTGTCTCGACACAAATATAAACAAATATTTATATACAATGTACATACAAAATAATGCTTAAAAATCTCTTAATTCATAATGGCTGCATATATAAAATCCATTTTATATTCACAATACAATATAAATATGTCAAATAAAACATATAAAAAGTGTGAGTATAAACAAAGAAGTAAAAAAATGAAGTGAATTACACAAAAAAATTAACGCTAGGGCAGAAAAATAAAGTTCATTCTTTAACGAAAAATTCTACAAATCATGACAGATTATTTAGAATGAGTTGGAAAATTGTGAAAAGTTAGAAAAGATGACGGAAAAAGCCAGAACATGAATAAAAAAAAGAGAAATAATTCAGGATTAAAGGCTGAACTCCAACTGCTTAAAATAAAATACAGTCAACATTTGTTAAAAACAATTCTTAGTTTTTCCCTTCTCTAAGTGGCCTGTACTCAGAGAGTTTCAGGTTCAAATCCCACCTCCCCCCCTCCCGACCCCTCCCCCCAAAGTGAGGACACAGACGAAGTTTGAAACAGGTCAAAGTTACAGACTCTGATTTTATTCTTTCTTCATTTCAAGGTGAAAAAACAGCGGAAAGAAAAAGTGTGAGTTTGTGCAGAACAATGATGTGCGACAGGTGTGGTATAATGTGTGATAAACAGAGGGGCGGGGGGCGGAGGGGGGCCAGGGAGCGGCAGAACAAAGAGGATAAAGATAGAAAGTGTCAAACATTAGCGGGTGCCAAGTCGTCTGTTGTTGTCTTTTGATGCTTATGACACTTGCAATAATTAACAAAAGCTAAGTGGAATAAATTTACGACAAACCACGGCGGCGTCGCCGTGATTCTTTTGACAGTTGCTACGTGAGTCGGAGCCAAAGTTTCCACTGAAAACAAGTCTGAGAACAAAAATAAAGTGGAGTTGTTTTTTTTTTTTTTAATTTTATGACAAAGAAATGGACGATTTTTTTTTCTCCGTTTAGTGCAGCGAAGGACGAGGCTGCAGCCGCCGATGCTAACGTTTGTTGTGACAGGAAGTGATGCTCCTCCAGCCCTCAGAGCTGACGTGACCCCGCTGTGAACTTGAGTCCAGATAACTTTGTTGAGCAGCGGTTCCTGTGGCTGTGGGTTCCACCGCAGTCAGTCAATCAGTGTGTTTGGTAACGTGATTCGCTGCCGTCAGGACGGACGTTGGACCGCGTCGAACACAGATCTGAGCTGACAAGGTTAGAAACGTTTGCGCGTTAGCTTCACAGCTTCATCGCTGTATTTTTCCTGACTGTTTCATTATCATCTCAGAAGCCGACTGTCGTCGCTCCAGTCATTAGCTACCGCTAGGAGGATGCTAGGTATCTATAGCAACCGTTAGCTCTTTTGGTCCATGTTTTTTTGAGCCATATTTAGATCGTAATTAACTATTAGCGCTAGCTCTTCTCATGATTTCTGAACTGTACTGTAAATATTATTCTGGCTATTTTTTTTTAGT
Source organism: Cynoglossus semilaevis (assembly GCF_000523025.1). Taxonomy (NCBI): domain Eukaryota; kingdom Metazoa; phylum Chordata; class Actinopteri; order Pleuronectiformes; family Cynoglossidae; genus Cynoglossus; species Cynoglossus semilaevis. Next base: position 5,080,016 of record NC_024318.1, read on the forward strand.
ATTTCCACTCTGCGTTCACGTGCTGCGTGTTTTTATTATTGTATAAAAACTATACCAGTCTATTTTATTAATTTTCCTTTTCTTTCCTCCGCTTCATCTTGAGGATGATTTTATTTAGGTTGAAACCTGATCCAGGGTTGAATGTTTGGGCAAATAATTAATGAGTGATTAAGTTTTAAAGGTGTAACCTAATCAAAGAGAAATGTGAGAACCTGAAACAGTGTGTGTGTGTGTGTGTGTCTGAGCACCACAGCTGCATTTTCATTATGACCATGTGTTTACGGCACAGACACATCAGCCAAATTAAGTCAGATCGTTCAGCCTTGGAGCGAAAAAATAAAATAAATCAAAAAATGGAGTCTCAACACGACACAACTAAAGTTCGACCCACGTTAGCTCAATTCACGTTAGCTCAACCCAACATGTTAGCTGTTCTCATGTGAACTTACTTATGTATTAACCCTAGCTCAACATACGTTATTTAATTTTGTGTTAGCTTAACCTGTGTTAGCTTTAACTTGCGTTAGCTCCAACTTATGACGGTTGATTTCATGTTAGTGCGACCTATAATAGCTCTGATTTAGCTCAACTTGAGTTAGCTTCGACTTGTGAAGTTAGTGCGACCTATAATAGCTTCGATTTAGCTCAACTTGGGTTAGCTTCGACTTGTGCTAGCTTCGACTTGTGATAGTTCATTTCATGTTAGTCCGACCTACGTTAGCTCCGACTTAGCTCACCTCATGTAAATTCAACTGATGCTAGTTCCTGTTAGTCAACGGCAACTCAGTGGAACAAAAATCAATATTCTACTTTTTTTTAATTTTTTGTCATTTAAATGCCACTCTTCTGGTGTATATTTATATATTTGTATTTTTGACATTTATCTGCCCCTCTCTCTGCCCCTGTGTGGGCTCCTCTGCTGGGGTTCACCCCTTTATTACCACTAGGTTACGCTGTGCTCCCAGGTTCCTCTCAGCTCACACTCATCCAGGAGAAGATGAGTCTTCACACCTCTCCCTCACCCTCTCTC
>NC_024318.1:5081357-5082060 GCF_000523025.1 Cynoglossus semilaevis
CCACTCTCTACAGAACTGGATTCGTTTAACTCTCAATTTCTTCAGGAAAAAAAAAACAAATATATATAAATACATTTCAGTTTCTTTTTGACTGGGCTCTAATTAATTTCATGGTTTGGACTTAAAAGAAGAAAACCATAATTCTGACATTTCTTTTTTCCACATTAATGATCCAGTTTTGACATTTTTCCTTAAATAAATGATGTTAATTTGTCCAACTGTGACTCATTTTCTCTAATCATCTCTTTCTCATTATTCTTTTTGTTCTTTAAGGCTATAATTAAGCACTGGTTGTCGTCGTCGTCGTTGTTGTTGTTGTTTTCTGAGCTCCATCATCTGTGACTCTTTATTCTCAGATTCGTATCAGATAAAGATCTGACCCCTGACCTCAGGGTCGTCTAAGATTCTAAACGGAAGATTTTCAACTTTATTTTTTGACCTTTTTTTTTTTTTAATTCAAAGTTTCGACAACTTTATCGTAAACGATGTGAGTGAGGAAAATTAAAGCGTGTGACAGAGAGATGAAGAGTTGACCTCAGGTGACCTCAGGTGACCCCAGGTGACCCCTGCAGTTCTGTGTTTGGCTTCATCAGAGACAAATGTCTGACTGAATGCTGATAATGACGTCGGTGGTGGCCACGCTGTTATCTGCCCCTTTATCTTCTCTGTCCGTCCTTTTTTCACTCCCCCCCCCTCCTTACCC
>NC_024318.1:5082109-5084858 GCF_000523025.1 Cynoglossus semilaevis
AGGTTTCGGGGAGGAAGTGTGTGTGTGTGTGCGTGTGTGTGTGTGTGTGTGTGTGTGTGTGTGAAGTCAGCCTTCTCCACAGTAAAAGTACAGCTGCTGACCCAGTGTCCAGAGGAAAAAAAGTGAAAATTGACTGAGACACTGATCAAACAGAGTCACAGGTTTCTGCTGTGTAGGTGTGTGTGTGTGTGTGTGTGTGTGTGTGTGTGCACATGGATGCTAACGTGCATAAGTATACATTTTTGCATTATATATATATATATATATATCACTCAATTTACAACTTACCAGCTGACTGACACAATTTGTATTTTATATGTAACATATATTTATATATGTTACATATGAATATTTATTCATATATAACATATATTTATATATGTTACATATGAATATTTATTCATATATAACATATATTTATATATGTTATATCTGAATATTTATTCATATATAACCAGTATATATTGTATATTGCTGTGCTGCTGAGATAAGCTGTTCAGGACGTACGCAGCTGTGTAGGTGTGATGCAGCGTCAGTGTCAGTTCTATATCATGGATCCACATGTTCCACATCAATACAACACCTACAGAACAACTGTTCAGAGGAGGAGGAGGAGGAGGAGGAGGAGGAAGAGTCTTTTCTGACTTCATACACTTGACAGAAACAACGTAGAAGCTCAGATTTACTGAGAAAGTTCACGAACCAAAGTCACCTCCAGATAAATCACTTAAAGACTTTTAATCATTTACAAAAAAAAAATCCCTTTATTTTCTATGTGATTTTCATCATAGAAAATGATCCAGATTGAACTCGTAAGACAGAGAGACGGAGACAGAACAGAATCAAGGTTTTTTTTTAGAAATCTTTACTTCAGGTTCAAGTTACAAAGGTCTTAAAACTGGGAAAGAAAATTGTGGAAATATATTTGATGACATTTTCTCTGTAATATAAATATTCTTCATCTTAACGATGAACGACAGAATCTCCTCCTGTCTCTCTCCTCCTGTTGTCTCCCTCCTGTCTGGACGCTCCGTCCTCAGGACCTTTGTCCAGAATTCCTACACTCTCTCTCCTCTGAACATCTTCATCTCCAAACTCTTCACCTCAGCTGTTCATTTCTGATGGTCTGAATCTCAGCATCTTCACCTTTGACCCCACGGTTCTGAACCGTTTGGACTGTGCCTTTACTACGATGTCGTTACCACATTATGTAGTTTTAATTAATATTATCTTATACTATCTAAACAGTGTACATAATACTACAGTACTACACACACGTATGCAGTATTAAAGGTTTTCTCCAGAAAATGTTCACATTATTAAAGGCATATATTTATAAATATATTTATCCATATATGAGCAGCAGATTATAATTTCACATTTGTTTTTATTATTATTTTATTCTCAGGTTTCACTAATTCTCACTGAGCCAGTGTGTGTGTGTGTGTGTGATGGATAAACGCAGTGAAAACGCTTTAGTTTGTTAGTTTTATTTGAGGATCTAACTTTGTTTGTTAGTTTTATTTGAGGATCTAACGGTGAACAAAACACCGCAAATACCGCGATAACCGTGACTTCACTCTGAGTATGTTTTGCGTTTCGACGCCGGGAGGAGAAACAGATAAAAATGTATTTCCTCTTTGAGCCAGTGAGATCTTCATTGTCTGAGCAACGGCTCCATCTGTGCGTGCAGTCCCCCGCGGCTCCAGTAGAAGGCGCACATGATTAAGCATTGACGTGTGTGTGTGTGAGAGGCGGCAGCAGTTCGTTCACAGCAGGGTTCGGCACATGAAGAAAGAGAGAGAGAACTTTTCCACAGACGAAAAAATAAATTCTGACAACAGTGGAAAAACGTCAGAACATCATAGAGTCGTACAGCAATCCTGGAGTTTTACGACTTCTACGATCTTCCAGAAGCTTCTGTGTGTTATTTATAAAAAAAAAAAAATACTAGGACTAACAAAGTTAAATACATTTAGGTAAAAAATACAAATGTAGAAATATATAGAGACGTAATTTCCAGAAATATTAAGGTCCACGATTGAAGTACAAAAATATTTTCTATTTAATGTGTTTTATTTGTCAGTTAATATATATATATATTAATAATTATTATTATTGTTTCACTGAGTGACGTTTTATTTTACGACATTTTGTTCCAAAGTCTGTAAGTTTCATCAGAAAACGGGGCAGCATTCCATTTCTTTTCTGACACTTTTATTTGTTTGTAAGTTTTTTTTTTCTTCCCCAGGTTTGTTTTTAAGAATTATTTATTTATTTTTTGTCTATATTTGCTGTTTCAACAAACTCCAGAAGTTGCTCTGTTTCTCTCAGACCTGGTCTGATAATCTGAGGAGATTATTATTATTTTTAATGTTTTTTTACTTTAACTTTGGAGGATGCTGCCCCCCCCCCCCCCCCCCCCCCCCTGCTGTGTTTGTGCGCGCCGCGAGCTCCGCTCATTATAGACAAATTGTCAGACTCTCATCTCCGTGCGTGTGCTCGTGCTCGTGCACGCCTGTGTTCCACGGCAGCGACGAACAGCAGCTGTAATGAGTCCGGGTGATTATTCTGACAGGCCGATAATAAACTGCTGCTGTCATGTCATATATAAAAAAAAAACAAGCAGAAGAAGAAGAAGAAGAAGAAGAAGAACTCTGCTGCAGCTCCGCTCCGTGTCCGTGGAGCTGCTGCTGGTCACGAGTGGCCGTGGGCTGCAGGAGCAGGGGCTGCAGGGGGCGCCGGGTTG
>NC_024318.1:5084943-5085956 GCF_000523025.1 Cynoglossus semilaevis
ACAACCACAGACAGAACAGGGAGAAACAGGCGGACACAGAGTTGGGCCGCGAACCTTTATCAGATCTTTGTGTCTGCAGCTAAAATTCAAAACTAAGTTTATCCACAAAATAAAAATCTGCCGACTAAAAATAGCAGCTGGTGTCTATAAATAGTGGCATCAGCATCGGCATCAGCATCGGCAGCAGCAGCAGTAGCAGCAGCAGTGTAGCTCAGAGAGAAAAACCTCCTGCTCATTTGGTCGCGTTTCCTCCGCCACAAACTTCTCTTTGTCTGCGGGCGGACAAAGTCAGGGCTCCCGGGCCATCTTCTCCCACTGATCCTGCTCTCTCCCCCTCTCTCTCTCCCTCTCTCTCTCTCTCCCTCTCCCTCTCTCCCCCCTCGTTTGTTTGGGTCCAGTCAAACACGCTGTCAATTTGCATTCAGCCGCTTGAAAGTAATACTTGCTGATTTTTATTGAAACGACTCGCAGCATTACCGTCAAGGCAAAGAGGATTAAAGAGAAATGAGCCTCCAATCCTCGGCTCCTGGAAGCCGCAGCGCGCTGACCCCTCACCGGCGGAGAGGAGAGGAGAGGAGAGGGGAAAGTGGAGTCTGCTTTTATGGACGCTAATTGAAGCAGGTTAATTGTTTTATAATGCCCCGGTGGTTGTTTTACGGTGGGCAATAAGCGCTGCAGACGCGGTTTCCTTTCACACACTCACAATGGGTTCAAACTTTTGTTTTTGTTGCCGATTTACCTCCAAGGCGCAAACTGTTCAACTGTGCGGTGATTTAGAGACGAATAAACGGCTAAAGTAATTCAGATGAATCACTTTTGTACAGACTGCATCTTATTTATTAAACATTTAAATCAAAATATTAATAATAATAATAATAATAATAAACTCACCAGAATATTCCTTCATCAACAACTAGCACCGCGGCAGTTCTTTTTTTTTTTTTTTTTTTTTTTTTTCCCCCTTATTTTTTTGGTTAAAAACCCTGCGGTCCTGCCGTCCGCCCTAGCCCCGT
>NC_024318.1:5086115-5120400 GCF_000523025.1 Cynoglossus semilaevis
TGTGTTTTTTTTTTTTTTTTTTTTTTTTTTCCCCCACTGGAATCACCTGGGAACGTGTGAGGCCGCCGCATCGTCGTGTTGTGACACCGTCACTGGCACCGGGGGCAGATGATCGATGAGTGAACGCAACTGGAAGGAGATAAAAAAAACATATTCAAACAGACTGACACTGACCAAAGCAGCAGCAGCAGCAGCTCCTGAGAACCAAAAGATTATTGGTCCAGAAATGTGCAAAAAAACAAAATAATAATGTAATAAAAATTGAATATAAACTCATGTAAAAATGTCCAAAAGTCTGTGGACAAGAAAAAAAACCCCAAAAGTTCCTTTAACTGCAGAACTCTCATTAATCCTGGATTATCTGCTGAAATATCCACGCGTATTTTTGCGACGTGAACTTTTTTTTCTCTTCATGATTTAATTTTGCTTAAATTCAGACAGAAATGTTTGACATTTAGGTTTATATTAAACACAGGGACGAATCCATTTGTATAAATAATTTAAAAGACATTTACACACTTTGTGTAAATTGTGTCGTCAATTATTTTTTGTGGAGGAGGGAAAGAAGTGAGAGTGAAATTTCTAATTGTGTCACCAACGATTTTTAACTTTTTTAAAATTTCACACAAAAATATATTTGTTTCCTGCAGATGTTAAATACATAAAAACATCTCATTAGAGAGAGAAAAAGTCCAAGAGAGAGAGGCTATAAATGAGTGTATTTACAATATAAATATAACCACAATTAAATGTGTGTTTGTTTATAAAGAATATTCTATAGATTTTCCTTTCCAACAACCTCCCTCTACGTCAGCTCTACGTCACCGGACGAAGCATTTTAGGTCAGTTTTTGCGCCTTCTGACCAACGTGGCCCGGTGTAGACTATAACTGATCAATTAATCAGCCTCCAGGATCGATAAAGGGGGGGGAGAGGGGGGGGACACAGAGGGAGGGGGGAGCCAATGGTGGGGCTCCTGTCTCTGAGCCTCGCTGCAATTGGACAGCCGCGGCAGACTGGAGCGACCCATTCTGTGCTGCTGTGGGGGTGGAGGGATGAAGACGAGCTGGGTGCACGGACTGGACACGAGGAAGAAGAGGGTGAAGATGAAGAGGATGAAGAGGATGATGCTCCAGAACCCTGGGTCCAGTCAAGTCTGGTTCAAATCCACATTAAAATACTACACTGAAAAACCAAAAACCAAAACAGCAAACATTAAAAACAACAGTGTTTCCAGATCTGTGTAATCAAACCGCGGTGCTGCGGACTGAACACTGACCACTGTCAGACGGAGACCGGTCCACAGACACGTGACCCACTGACACAGAGGTGATCCACATCCTGCAGGACAGGACTGTGTACAGTGTAGGGGTGAGGGAGGGAGGGAGGGTGAGGGTGACCTCAGCACAGAGGCCTAGAACTGTTTAAAACTGTTTTTAAAGAAACGACTCGTGTTTGTTTTGGTTCAAATCTCCCCAAACTTTAAGTCAATGACTTACCTTTGAACGTCACGTAACGATATATATATTTTTTATTTTGTTTGTTTCTATTATTCTGACGTGTCATTGGTTCCAGAACAGAACGTTCTACTGGATTCTACCGCGTCAAAAAACTCAGTTGAAAACAGATTTTGTTTTTTTTTGTTTTTAAAATCAACTCTTTACGCGGAGGGACATAAATAAATAAATAAATACAAATCCATCCATCTCTTTAAAAACTCCATGGTCCAGAGTCTGAGAGCCGGTCCCGGACCTGGACTCCTGGTCTGGATCCTCCCGGAGGTTGCAGCGCCTCTGCTCCTGCCCCGGCTCCTCGCTCCTGTCCCCCCCTCCGTTGCTCGCGACTTGCTGCAGCCCGGTGCCTTGTGTAAGAGACGCGACCTGTTATGGCCACCACTACTTCCGGGTTTCAGCAGTCTGGTGGAGATCCTCCTCTTCTCCTCCTCTGCTCAACACACACATCCATTGTACACAAACGGGCAGGCTGTTCTCACACACACACACACACACACATCTACACCGAGGAGAGCGAACTCCTACATATACACTCCACACACACACACAGAGAGGGAGAGAGAGAGAGAGAGGGAGAGAGAGCGCATCGATCGTGGCTCCTTTAAGAAAGCCCCAGCCAGAATTATCACCCCACCTCCTCTTGATCTCCTCTGGACGCTTTTGCATAAGAAAATCAAGCCGGGAGTCGAGAGTGATCAAAGAAAAGCAGAGGAGAGCTGCTCCATTTTTTAACTCTGATTGTGAGCCTTATCGTGGACGCTGGTGCCGATCCCGTGGAGACGCGCGTCCGACCATCATTCATCCGGTACTTCTGACAAGCTCTCGCGTTTTTGACTGACAAGCGGAGTGGCCAGAAAGAAGGAGAAGAAGAAGGAGAAGAAGAAGAGAAAAGCCATGAGAGTCGCCACTTGTCTCTGAGAGACGGAGCTCTTTTCTGTTTTCTTTTTTTTTTTGTTTTTGTATTTTTTTTTTTGTTTTTGTTGTTGGAAATTTTATTCCGTCTTTTTTTGTGACGAAGCAGGAGTCTTCTGACGCCGCCGCCGCTGCTGCTGCTGCTGCTGCTGCTGCTGCTGCCGCTGCTGCCCCCGAGGATAGCCGCGGAGCTGCGTCCACCGCCCGGGCTTAAGTTGCGCAGAGAGCGGACGGAGGAACTGGCTGCTGCTTCTTCTTCTTCTTCTTCAGCGCTCAGTGGAAAACAAGGCGAACGGGATTTTTGGCTGGCTGGCCGGCACTCCTCCTCCTCCTCCTTCTCTTCTTCTCCTTGTCTTTATATTTGGATTTTCTTCCTTTATTTCGCCTGCACCCTGGCCGCAGAGGGGATTTATCTGAACTGAGACCAGGACGACCAGGGAGACAGGAGGGTTATGGCGCAACGGGTACGTACAGGGTTCGATTCAGCTCCGCACGACAAAAAAAAAGTTTCTCCAAAACTCTGCCTGGTTTGAACGCAACGCTGCACTGTAACGTGGCTCCGTGTCACACGATCACGCACACAGACACGGACACGCACTCGCGGCGCAACTTTCTGCAGTCTCTCCCCCCGCGTCACGGGTGTTCAGCGGTGGTCGTAGTAGCCGTCCTTTTTGGCACCGTATTACGCGCGGCCGCAACTGCCCTGCTCTGCTCCCCAACAGCCCGGAGATCACACTTCACACCGGGTCTGGGTCTCAGGTTATTTCACGACAGCGTCAGTGCAGGTTAAAATCAAGAGAAGTCGCAAAAAAAGAAAAACAACAACAAATCCTGAATCTAATATTTTTGTTTTTCACCACAAACTCCACCGTCAACAATTCCAAACTCCTGCCCCGGGTCTGCGTCATCCTCAACCTCTGCACCGCGCACACTGCTTAAACACACAATATTTGCATAATGCCAGCGAGGCAACCTTTTTTTTTTCTTTTTTTTTTAAGTTAGTAATGAGGTGATGACAAACGCTTTGATTCACGCACTGCAGGACACCTTCACTCACTGTTTACGGCCACTAAACAGTGTATAATGAGCGGGATGATATGGCAGGACACATGGCACCTTCAGCTGCTGCTGCCGGGCTTTGACACTTCGGTGGCTGCTCCACGCTGGGCTTCGCACCTCTCTCTGCCTTTGGGGTCCAAAAAAGCCCAGCTTTAAGTGATAATGCGTCCCCTTCTCCACTCGTTTGTCACCTCCAGAGCTCCATCAATTATTCATTATTTTCAATTTTTAATCCGTACAAGAGACAAAAAAAAAAAACCTCCCGAGTGAAGAAGTAAATAAACAGCCCAGAGTCCAGATCCGTGCGTTTTTCAGGAACCGAACGCGTCCTAAATAATCCCCGTGATCTGATCTGACGTGAGAGTTGAAAAAGTTGCAATAAATTCTCTCTCTCTATCCCCCCCCACGTCCCACGCGCGTTCACTTGTTTTGCTGCCGTGCACTTCCCTTAATCATAGTGTGTTTGATACAGATAATGACACGCCGCACAAATATGAGCCTTTAAAAACGAGAAACCACTGTGTTTAACAGGTTTGACACATTTGTTGTTGTGACACAAAATAAACACAGGACAAAAGAAGAAGAAAAAAAATCACCGTATAAAAAAATAAATAAAAATAAAAATAAATAACAGAACCAAGTAGGTGTAATTAATTAGTCCTGAACTCGGAGTACATTTAAAAATATCTAAAAATATTTATTTTCCTTGAATAAATGAGGAAAATGCAAAGAGAAGTAAAAGTAGAACACGTGCTAGTTTTGTTTTAAATTAAAACCTTAAGGCGTTGCTAAATTATAATTATTGAGTAAATAATAATGTAAAAAATGCTCTCGTTTGTTACGTTTTCATCAAGTGTTTTTCTATAAATAATTTTAAAAAATATGCAGAGTTTGAACTGTACCTCAGAAACTACCGAAATATAAAAGAAAATGGAAAAAAAAGTAACAACTTTTAAATGTTTTGAAACATTCAATAAAAAAAGTTTTACTAAATAATGAGATTAATTTTTCATTTTAATTCTATTTCCATGGATTTGTGCAGAAAAAGACAGACTTTTCCCACCGTGAAATACTTTTTAAAACAATATATTTTTTTACTGTCTTTTTAATATAAATATATATAAATATATATAAAGTGTAAAGTTGACACACATTTCTCCCCTGCATGTGTTTTCACCTCCTCCTCCTCCTCCGTGGAGCCTTGTGTTTTACCCCATGGTCCTTGTCCTGTGTGCAGTACGAAGACCTGCCCCACTACGCCATGGACGGCGTGGGCATCCCGACCACCATGTACGGAGACCCGCACGGCGCCCGCTCCATGCAGGCGGTGCACCTCAACCACGGGCCCCAGCTGCACTCCCACCAGTACCCGCACACCGCCCACACCAACACCATGCCTCCCAGCATGGGCTCTTCAGCCAACGACGCCCTCACGAGAGACAAAGACGCCCTTTACGGGCCGGGCCCAGCCGCGAGCAGCTCTGTGAGGCGGGCGGCCGGTGGGTTGTTTACGCACGGGTGCAACGGGGGGTGGGGGTGAATATAGTCCCTGGTGGAGTTGACTCCACCGGCCGGAGAGTGGAGGCTGAATGAACAAAGAACCGTGTGCAGGAGTTCTCTCTCTCTGTGTGTGTGTGTTTCTGCACATGCTGCTGCACAAGGTCGACGGAACAGAAAATATTAAAGTTACGATGCAGAATAGTGTCATAAACATCCTGTAAATTATGGGGGAAAAAAACAAACAACTTTCATACACTATAAATATGACTCGTCCTTTAAAGGAAAATACTGTTAATATATTTTTAAATATTTAAATAGTCATACTAGTAAGTGTGTACACACGCATATATATATATATTTGCAGTTGCAGAATGACTATTGTGTTTAATTAAATATATATATATTTTAATTAATAAAATATCTCGACCGTGATGATGATGATGATGATGATGATGCAGAACTCCACTACAAATAACTTTCTCCATCTGCTCACAAACGTTTACGCACGCGCCTCAGACAATGAATGCTGTGCACACACCTTGAGCTTCAAAGCACGATGCCGAACACACACACACACACACAAACTGAGACCCGTGTGCAAGAAATTGTTTAAAGCTTTTATGCTATTAGACGCGGCTAGATTTAATCACAGATGTCTGTCCCCCTGTCTCTCTCTCTCTCTCTCTCTCTCTCTTCTGCTTCTGCATAATAAAATAGCCCAGTTTGCTGTTGCTGCTCCAGCAGCAGCAGCAGCAGCAGCAGCATTATCCCCCACGGGCGAGTTGCTGAGAGTACGGCTGGCTGAATCTAGCCTGCAGTGGAGTCTTGCACGGTTTGACCCCGGCGTTGTTCTCTCTGGTGACATTTGCTATTGTGTGTCTGTTCCGCAGGCACCCACTGTTCCCTTTGCTTGCACTGATTTTTGAGAAATGTGAATTAGCGACTTGCACCCCCAGAGAGCCCGGGGTGGCGGGAGGAGACGTCTGTTCATCGGAATCTTTCAATGAAGACATAGCAGTGTTTGCAAAACAGGTCAGGAGAGTTTGACTCCCTCTCTCTCTCTCTCTCCCTCTCTCTCTCTCTGTGCATGCTCAGGCTGGTTGAACTCTAAAAACCTGCGTCTATAAAATAAAAGACAAGGTGGTGACTTTAGTGTCTACAGATGAAGCCAGTGCTAAAAGAAAAAGAAAAGTCATGTAATTTTTTTGTAAAAAGTTGATTTTTAATGTTGTTTTTAGGGTTAAATTTCTGTGCGTAAAAGTTGAGGGGAAAAAAAAGTCCTGAAAAGTGTCATTTCATCGTCCGTTTATGAAATGATACAACATATATTACTTCATTACATTGACGTGTTTTATGACCATTTTTTTTTTTTTTTTTTTGCTTCTAGATTCGTGTAGAAAAGCCTTTATTTTCATCGAATCCAGAGTTGGATAATTTGGTAAGATGTTTAACATTTATATTTGATAAAATGTCCAAAGGTTATAATTGTGAATAATGGCGTGTGTGTGTGTGTGTGTGTGTCTGGGGGCCATGTGGTGCTGGGAAGTAACAGCACGATTGGAGGTGATGTTCTGCTTTTGGGGGGGCTGTTTGATATCGCGATGCCCTGCGGTTGTATCTGCAGATGAAGGGCCGCGGTTTGACAGCTGCCTGGAAAGTTTTTCATCCACCCGTGCTTCCACTGGCCGCAGTTTTGTACCCTTAAAAATGACATGAGAAAATTCTTCTTCTTTTTTTTTTTTTTAAACCCCAAAACTTGCTGTAATCTGTGCAACAAATCCAACGTGTTCACATGGACACTGCCTTCCTCTCCTGTACTTATTTATATTCCGTGGGGCGGGAGGGAAACGTGCCTGTTGAATATTAAACCGAGTGTGCAGCTCATTTTCCCTTTTTTTTTTTTTTTTTGTTATTTTACATTTCAGATGATTCAAGCCATCCAGGTTTTACGGTTTCATCTTCTGGAGCTGGAGAAGGTAAGGATTATTTTCCCCTCTCTGTCCACTCCAGACCTTTGGGCTGTATTTGCATAAACGTATTTTTGTGAGTCGGCAATAATTAGCGTCAAAATCAATCATGGGGCCATTTTTTTTTCTTTCCTCGCCTTTAATCACGACGCAAGCTGTTAGAAGTGCAGTGAGGATGTCTCTCTCTCTCTCTCTCTCTGTGTGTGTGTGTGTCTCCCACTCTCTCTTTCTCTCTTTGGCCTCTGAAACTCCTGCGTGCTTTAATGAAGTTTAATACCAGCACAAACTGCACGGAAGGTGAAACATAAAGGCGAACTTAGAGGCTTGTTTTTTTTTCCTTTCTCCCTACAAACGGATTCTCCGTGGAGGGCAAAAGGCTCCAGGCAGCCATCTGTGGGACAGAAGGGGGAGTGGGCGTAAAACTCTGATTTGGAATCTGTAAAAGTCACGATTTTAACCTCCAAGCACTCGTGTTATTAAACATCTCTATAAGCTGATTCAATTCTGTTTCAGTACGCACGCGCAGAACCGTGTTGTTTGTAGTGTTGGTGTCAGTGCAGAACTCTAGGCGTGATCGCTTTGGTTGGTTTGGGACGTGCACAGATAGACCCCAGGTGGTGCTCGAACGTCTGACCTTTTGGCCACTGCGCAGATAAGGGTCTCATTTGCAAAGACTTTTTGCCTTTTACTGTAACCCTTGTCAGTTAGAAATTAGTTTTGTGTCTTCAATTTAAAAAAAAACTCTGACGTGACGTAGGACGGTGACGGTGACGAAAGTTTGACATGTTTATATGTCTGTGCATGTATGTTCATGTCTATGCAATGATAAAGAATCATGATTAAGAATTTTAGACGTGCGTAAGCTCCAAAAAAACAAAACAAAACACAATTTAAGTTTAAGTAAAAGAATTTTAGAACGTGCGTAAGCTCCAAAAAAACAAAACAAAACACAATTTAAGTTTAAGTAAAAATCTCCCAAATCTGTGTTGATTTTTTTGTGATTAACTTTAGCAGAACAACGTGGAATATTAGGATTGAAGTTAAGAATATGCACATCAGTTTCAAATTATGAGGAGTCGCCCCCTCCTTTTTTTTCATACACACTTGTAGTCTGTCAGTGCAGTGAGATTACGCCACCAACATCCTCGATGCTGCTGCTGCTGCTGCAGCAGGCAGTCAGAAGCTAATGTACTGGACAGGAATTAAACGGTTTACCTTAAATGTCAGTCAAGCGGGTCACACTCATCCTAATGGCCACTACCCGGGGCACCAGTGATGAATTTAACACGCGTGTTGAGTGCGTTGTAGCCCCTGAGCCCCTCTTGTCACTGTCAATTTTCCAAGATATCTCTATTTTGAGAGGAAGAGGAAATTGAAAATAAAGTCAGCGTGAGCACAGTGTGGAGCGCACGCCTGGCACCACCACGAGGACACCAATTAAAAATATTTTTAAGTCAAAAAATAATTAAAAATAGTACATTTTTTTAGGAAGATTTTTTTTATTAAGTCATTGCGGTGCCAAATTAAAAGCCTTGTCGCGATCATTTAATTATATTTAAATTTACAGGCTGCAAGTATCAACTGCTTCAGGCTCATTGTGAGTGTTGTTCAGTGTGTGTGTGTGTGTGTGTGTGTGTATGCGTGGGTGTCCACTACTTGCTCCGTGCTTGACAAGCTTGTTCTCTGCGTAATTTAAATTATAATCGCAGTTTGACTTTCTTTAAAAAAACAGACATAAAAAGAACAGTGGAGAACTGAGCTTCTCTCGTGTTTCTACTATTGTAATAAATCTAGTTCAAACTTTTGTTTTATTTATTGATCTAAGAACTTTGCAACAGGTGATCCATCAGCTACTATCAGTTGAGGACAAAAAAATATTCCGGAAGTTACTGTTCCTAGCGCGTTACCTGATACGGAGCAAGGAGTTTTAAACACACTGTTTTCGTACATTATAGGATTATTTTAATTTACTTTAAATTTATTTTAATTGACAAAATAAAAAATATAATTATTTAAAAAAAATAACCAAACCACATTATGATTTTCCGTTATTGGTACAGTTGTTTATACTTTACAAAAAAACATTTCACTTCCGGGTAGTTTTCAGTCAGGCTCCTCTTTCGGCAACAACTCTGGTCCTCGCTGGTTTGGCGCTAATATGTCTCTGTGTTTATACTTATATTTTAATAGTCTGTCTCTCAACTCTGAACTACGTTCTAGTCTTTAATGTAATACTATAAATATTAACAGTTAGGACAACTTAAAAACTTTCGAGTGTTATTATTTTAAACACACACGATACATATACATACACACGTTTGAAACTCGAAATTATTTTATGCTTGCTGAGCGAAGCTAATACGTCCAGAAATGCTGTACAAAAGTCCTACTCTGTATCAGAGTACTTTTGAGTATAGTTATCGTCATTTATTGCATTTTTAAAAAAGTTTTTCGGAAATGCTGTTCCCAACCAGTAACCGCTGGAAAACACAGTTCCTGCGAACGTCAACAAGAACATGTGCGTGCGATAAAATATGTTGTGGTTGACTACAGCGTAATGGTGGCTCTGTTTGTGTAGACATACTGCATGTGCATTACTGTGTTTTTCAGTGGATAACAGTGTGTATTCTTATGCCTACGTCTTCTCTCCACACAGGTTCACGAGCTGTGTGATAATTTCTGCCACCGGTACATCAGCTGCTTGAAAGGAAAGATGCCCATTGACCTGGTCATAGATGACAGAGAGGGTGGATCCAAATCAGACAGCGAGGATATCACAAGATCATCAATGCCCCTTGACCAGGTACACACACACACACACACAAAACACCCCCACCCCTGCTCTCATTCAGGGTCAGTACTCCACTGCGCTGTTATTTGCATATCATTACGGCCGTTTTGCATTCCATCCATCGGAATGAAACTGGAAGAAGAAAAAAAAATCTGAATAATCTTCCTATTATTGGCCCATTAAGACTTGAACCTGGGACCCAACCGAGGAGATTAACTGGAAAAGGCATCACCATAAACCTGACCTGGTGCATGTCCATTTTAATTTAGTGCTGCTCCATGTTTTAAATTCCTTTTAGGAAAAAAAAGCCTCATTGTCAGCTCATGTGTGTTGGAGGAGGTGCAGACTGTGGTCTATGTCACAGAATCCCACAATTTGTATAAATGGATACCGCTTTGGAGAGGAGGAAAAATGCAAAAATAAGTTTTGTGAAGTCATAAACACGTTTGGTTGTTGTAGCTATAATCCCAACATTCTTGGCATTTTGTGTGATAAACATTAATGTAAAGTACAATACGGTGGGTACAGTGTTTGTGATGATCTGCTGAATTGGCTTATTGAAGTCAACAGAGACCAATTATGGACGACACTAACGGTTATGTGACGTTTCTGTGCAGCTATAACACCGTGTTTTTGAAGCAGCAGTATATGTTTTGTGATTATTTTTTTATTTTCTTACCAGAGCTTTATCAACTTAAAACTGAATCCTCATGATTTTGGGGAACAAGTCATTGCCCCTGGTACATGTTGCCTCCTCTCGGTCCGACTTTTTTTCACCTCATTGTGCACAGATTCTGGACATTCCTGCCATGTTCCAAAGAGAACAGCAGCAGCAGTGTGTGGGCATTAAAGCTAGATTAAGGCAGTGTTTCCCTTTGTGCAGATATTATCAGAGATATAACCACGGTCTTCATTATGTGCTCCACTGACTGTTGGCACTCAGGGGACGTTGTAGTGCACACACAGGCATGACCCTAATGGTTCACACAGAGCGAGAGAAAGAGTGAGTGAGAGAGAGAGATTAAATAATGATAACAGCAAACCAAAGCCATGATTAGAAATATGCAAATCTGTTTTTTTTTTGTCCATTAATAGCTGAACTCAATTGAACACGTTTGCCGGCAACAAGATCAATGTATCAATAAGTTAAATGGATTAGCCTGAAGTATATGGTTGTAGAGTCTGTGTAACCTATGTTAAAAAAAAAAAAATCAAGTGTCCAAATTAAAGGGATTAGTTGAAGAGTTGGACATAAAGAGTAATGAAGCGATTAGGTTAAATAATTTAAATCCATGGACTTCCATATGGTTGAGTGGCTGGTCTGACTATAGAGAGAGGGTGAGAGAGAGAGAGAGGGAGGGGGTTGGCTACAATGTTCTGGGCTCAATGGCAGGACTGGGAGCTGACTGGGGAACCTCATCCTTCTACTCCTCCTTCCCTTCCTCCTCCTCCATCCCCTACCCTTGTGTCTGATTATGGAAATGAGGAGAGATCACCCCGGAAGATAATACTTCATTTAATCCAGTAAGAGAATTAAATAACACAGACGCCACTTGTGCATTTAGTGTGGCTTTGAACTGTTACTTGTACTCTCCTGGGGATTTGGTTGTCAAAGGGTTTTTTTTTTCTTTTTTTTTCTGTTCTTTTAATTTTCGATAGATAGGTCAGGCGTGCAGTATGTTCACTACATATGGAAAATAGAGTGGTTTTTTTTTTAAACCCCTGGGTTTCAAGGTATATGAAGAAAATGATGATGTTGTGCTGCAGGCACTGATGCAGATCTTTAATTGACTGTGAGATGAAGACGTGGCCTCATTTCATAGGGATGGTCCCTCTAAAGCCCACTTCCAGAAAAGCTGGTACACTTAAAAAAAAAAAAAACTCTTCTGGAATGGAACAAAGACAACAAATAATAACTGCAACATTGACAGAATCAAATTTACTACTGGGTTTCGTCCCATTTTCCCCTTACCCTACTTATGCTTTTTAATTCTTTTGGACCAGGGAAACTTACTTGTTGCAAATTCTAAAGAAGATTTTTCTAGCTAATTTTTGCCGCACTCAAAAACTTGAGCCGTCCAACAGCATGCGGTCACTGTTGTCTTATTTTCCTCCATGAATCACCATGCAGTTTAATTACGAGACATCTGGACTTCTGCATGTTTTGTTGATAATAGTCTAGGTGGTCGCTTTCACTGTTGGCTCGCGTCCGATGCCTCTTATTTTCCCTAAAATGCTAAAACGTGGACTCGTCTGACCACAGAACATGTTTTTATTGACTTTCGTTCCATCTCAGAGTAGTTTGGTTCCAGAAAGAGAACAGCGTTCCTGCACTGAGCTGCGTTGTACCATCCGCGGGACCATTTTTCTAACTCTAACGTACATTGGCAGTTCCAGGGGTTGGCACACGGTGGCAGCTCACCCTGGATTATATTGTACATTATACAAACTTTTCCTGATATGGGCCAGGCATATACAATCAATTTAATTTATTTCTGTTTATGCAACTGGGGACGTAAAGGCTTCTTTGCAAAGAAAATGCAGCGAAAAAAAAACTTTTTTAAGATATGAATTTTACTGGAGGATGCACTCATGTTCCAGTACAATAACATGGAGGCTGTCCACAGCAGCAGCAGCAGCAGCAGCCTGTGTGTAGATGTGCATATCCAAACAGGGGAAAGGCTGCATGCGATCTAACCGCTGCATACACATCTATATATAGATATGTTTTTTTGAATTTTGTGGGCTATTTCTGCGTGACATCTTATCTGCAATTGTTAGGCAGTGACATCCTTAACGAATTTGCGTTATCTCTTTCCATATGTATTTTTAATATATGCCCTGGGGCATAAAGTTGAAGTGGACTGGAAAAAAAAAGATGCCAGGAATTTGCACAAAGAACAATGTTAACAAGATGGAGAAGGCAGGGCTCATTTATTCATAAAGCAATTTATTCCAGCGAGGCGACCGTGCAGCAGAGGAGAGGGAAGAGAAAAAGGAAAAAAAAAATACTTTGAATTGATTAAACCCAACAATCCAACAGCGCTGACTTTGTTACCGCAAAGTCATTTCCTGAATATTCTCTGCGTGTCTTTACGTTGTGTTTTTTTTTTTTATTTTGCTTTTTTTTTTAAAGGCGAGTATGGAGGGATGCCGAGCGCCTCTTTGAAAAGAAAGCAGAGCATAGCTGAGAGGTGAAAAAGTCAGAGAGGCTCTGCTCTGGCTTGTGAATGCAGCTCAGCCAGTTTGGGCTCAGCCTACTGTGTTTGACTTTGTGTGTGTGTGTGTGTGTGTGTGTTAGGGCTGGCCTGATAAATGCAGAGCCCCCCTCAGGTGCTATGTGAGTGGAGTCACTGGTTCGCACCAGTTTGACTTTAGTTAACCCTTTCTCCGACAATCCCTGTAGAGAGTTCTACGTGAAACAGAGCGACTTGTTTTTTTTTTTATAGCTACTTTGTGACTTTTTACGGTCGTCACTTAGTCTGATTTAAGGAAATTTAATATGTTTTGTTGTAAATCTTTTGGCTCTGTTGACACTGTTTGCCCCCGCTGATTAATTTATATATTTTTTGGCATCATCTCAGCTCTCACTGTAATAACTTTACTAACTGTGTTTTTGACCAAACACTAGTAAAAGTTCAGTTCCAACATTTTATGTTGACCTAATAATATTTTTTTTTAGTAATATTTTAAGTGTGTGAGTAGATTTCCTTTCAGAAATCATTGGAAGGAACAGCTTGAAATTAACACGGAAACATGTAAAACTAGGTACAAAAAACATGTAATTGCTAATTAACTAAATAATTAATAGTGACTAAGTAATATTCATGCACTATTATTTAAGAGTTGCAACTTAGCAATTTACTGCAATAGCTTAATGTTTGCGAAACTAAGTCTAATGTTAGCCAAAAATAGCTAAAAGTATGTCAAAAAATAATGACGACATGACTAATTATCTCTCCGGAAAAAGTAAAATTTCAACAGAATGTTTGTTCAACAGTTTCCCCAGTGTGGGATGCATGAAGTTCAATCTAATCTAATCTAACCTTAAAAAAAAAAAAAAAAAAAACCCACAGCAATTTAACAGAAATAACAAACGGTTGATAAAGGCAGCGCCCCCTGCAGGTGCGAGCTGAGTGGAGAGACTGGTTAGCACCACTTGGCCTGTTATTAACTCTCTCCCTGCTGCTCCTCGGGGAGCTTCCTGCCATGTTTGCCCCAATTCTTCATTTGAGCAGCACAGAATCAGTGGCTCATTGAGAGGAACACACCTCGGCCGTATGAACCCAAAACAAACTCCTCTCGTTCGCAGTGACTTTTTTTGCAGACGGCTTTAATGTGGAAAGTCTCGCTCCTTCACTGTGGCTGCCTTTTCTCTCCGTCCTCTCGTTGTTGTTGTTGAAGTGCGGCTGTTTGTTGCTCGGCTGATTGCCGGCCTAATTTGCCCTCTGCACACATGTTGGGCCCCACGCCTTAAAGAAGCACAGAGGTACATTTCCACGCCACTCCACATCATTTGCACTGTTGCCTTTAATTGCGCAGAGAGCGAGGGGGAGGGGCATGGCAATTTGCTAATGAACTCCGAGGGCCTGAGCTCTTCACTGTGGAGCAAAACACTGCTAATAGTACCGAGGACTCGCTGTGAGTCTCAAGAGCTCCTTGACTTGATTGAGCCGTGCAGACTGATGTGGGGCTGGAAATAATTGAATTCCCCTCGAATGCGTGTATGTTCAGGCTGGATTTTGTGCATGTGGATGTGGAGAGAAGTGGATGTTTGTGACACCGGCCGATTTCGGATGTGAATGGGGGCTTGGAAGTTATTGAAAGTGCTTACGTTTGTTGGTCGTCTTTTCAAGGACCAATTCATGCTTTTTGAGGTTTTAGTTAAAGTGCTCAGAACCAGGAAGAAGTTAAGAACAAGTACATGGAATTAGTGGTCGTTTTTTTAAATTTGTATTATTAAAATAATGAACAAATGAATACTTTTATTTACATTATTAAAATAATGAACAAATGAATACTGGGTAATGATTAGTTCCCTAATAGTTATTTGTGACGTATGCATAAACAATTTAGGAAAAACAAAACAAAAACTAAGGTGTTTTTTAAGGTCATTTGCTCTTGTTTCTTTTAACTCCATTCCCTTAAATTAAAAAAATGTGAATGTAAGAATGTTTTATTTAATCACTGTAATAACCTTCACACTCACCAGTCCTACAAACAAACAAAGAAATATTAACCAGGAGCCAATAATTAATCAGAAATACTGTAGTTGTTGTCAATTATAGTTTGAACCCTGAGCTTCACTTGGTTGAGAAGTTTTTAAATGACTTGGACAAACAGCTGTGACTGACCTGTAATCTGAGATAATCTGTCACTTCTCACTTCTCTCTCTGTCGTCGTCACATTTAACAAAAGTTTAGAGATGTGGTCACTGTGTAAGAGTTTACTCTGAACAGTGTTATCGTGCAATCTGTTCCTAACAATGAGGTCACACACACACACACACACACACACACACTTGCTGCTCTCCAGGCCTTTTGAGAGGCAGCAGTGTTGGTTTAGCTAACTTCTGCTGGTCAGAGTTTGACCTCTTTAGCCCTTCCCGCCCCTCCCAGCTGAATGGAAGTCACCAACCGCTGGGGAGGTGGAGGGGGGGTCAGCTGCAATTTTTTTTTTCCCCAATCGGTGCAGCACCGTCACGACTCCATCAGCTTCTGGTGGAGGTACAGATGGAGTTCTGGACGACTTGGCTCTTCGTCCTGCGCTGTTACACCGCTGCTCCTCGTCCAAACTTCTCAACCACAGTGGTGATTGTTGGTAATTGCAGCTATTGTAGCTGAAAGGGGGAAGAGTTCTGGAACCCCTTTCTATTCCCCACACAGACTCCCTCCCTCCTCCTAAACTCCCCCCAGTCTTTTTTTTTCCTCCACTGGGGAGTGAATGTGGGGCGGCTGTTAAGAATTCAACAAGTGATACAAAGAGCAGGACCACGTGACCGTGTGTGTTTCTTAGCCTCTTCATTATTGTGGTGGAATAGCAAGTAGGGGTGATTCTGATTAAGCAAATCAAGGCCAGAGTGGCTTCAAAGGAGGGGTGTGTGGGTGTGGAGAGGGTGGGGGGGCAGCATCATGAGCCTCGTATATGCCTTCATATATTTTCAAAAAATCTTTTTAATGTTTACAATTACTAGTCTCCGGATCCTCCTGACTGATTTATTACTTGTTTTGAAATCATTTATTGCTGCTTAAAATTAATGTGTCATTGTGCGATGGTGGCCACAAGATTCTCTTCAGCGAGTTGCGAAAAAAACAAAAAAACAAAAACAAAAAAAAACCCATCAGAAATGTTTGTTCACTTCTCTGGAAATGCATGCATTTGTTTCAATCAAAACAACTTTTTTGTTAACAGAGACAACATGCATTTTGATTTGATTTTTATTTAATTTATTTACACTGTCATGGACAATGCGATGACGTGACTGTCCCGTCAGCATTTTCATCGAGAGACAAAGTTGAACGACTGTTAATGCAGTTGAAGTGAGAAGTGAACCAGCCTCTGCCTCAACTTTGTCCAAGTTTGAGATTGATCTTCTGTTGTGTCTCTTTGTCTGTTAATAAGAGATTCTAGTTCCTGGGAAAGTGTGCCAACTCTGCTGCAGAGTTTTTCTTGGCTTTGACTCTCGTGTTACTTCTGATTGGTGCAGCCGTGTCTGTCCCCGAGGCCTGCTGCGGTTTCTTAGGCTAAGTAAACAATAACCTGGGCTTAACACATGTGTACTTAGCTAATGGAAAGTTCCTCTCCCTCTTAACCCCCTGCAAGCCTCTGACAATGGCCGCCGTCACAAACAGCCCCGTCTCCAAGGAGTCCACAGAGAACATCGCCGTGCAGCGCGGAGGCTCGGCTAACGAAGAAACCACAGCAAAAACATGTCATTAAGAAATTACGCCTGCCTTTTCATTCACAACTACAAAAAAAAAAAAAAATCTGTGTTTGGGTTGAGATAGCAGGGATGGTCGGGCGCTGCAGTTGATGTTTTTGTTTGGATTAGAGCTCGCCGAGAGTAAACAAGTGAGAGCCGAAGTGGGAGAGGAGGGAAAAAAAAAATCAGTTTCTGCGACTGTCGTTTAAATGGACTTGGAAAGCTCTGCTAATTATCTCAAACATGTAATTATCTCAGCTCGACTGCGAGGTTAACCCACCAGTTTTAAAAAGCCAGCAGAGTGAGTACCTGACGGCTATTCGGTGTAGCATACTTTACCTACTCAAGAGACCAAATCCAGTTTTCTCCCTCAGCCCCTGCAGCAATTATAAGGTTATTTCTTTTTTTTTTCTTTGTCTATTGTAAAGACTTATGGAATGGGGAGTGCAGAACTGGGAGGGAGGGAGGGAAGGAATGAAGGAGGGGTTCTTTTTTTTTTTGTACTGTGCATACCATTATCAGCCCCTTCTTTTCATTTTGGAAGTACTGATATTGCAGCGAGGGGAGGAGCGGGGTGGAGGAAGACGACGTAGTTGGACGAACACTTGCCTGGCTGGTTATCAGAGGGGCAGATCCTGCTTCTGCTCCGTCTAGTCACAGTGGAAAAGTAAAGTAAACAGGGGTTTGCCATTGAACAGCTTGGCCGCCGGTTCTCTGCCTATGTTCACAGGTTTTTACAAGGCCACAAAAAAACCCCCAAAAAACATTACTGTCCTGCTAGATTTTAATTTGATGATGCAGCAGTGAAAGATTTTCTGTGTTAACTACACAGGTTGACTGTCCACAACAATGTGATAATGGCTGAAAAAACAGCTGAGGAATGACACACCAACCCTTAATGGTTTGGTCTAGCATGTGTGTCACGCAAGATGTTGATTCATGTTTGTGATTCATGCCATGATTTACCATCAATGTGCGTCAACTGAGAATAAGAATTTACTAAATGCCACAAGTATTTTTTAGGAAGAGAACCAATTCTAATGAAATTTAAATTTATTTTTTTTCAACGTCATGTCTACGCACCTTTCTGTATACATCTGTGCACGGAACAGCTGCACCGAGGAATTTTGGGGGATGGAGTTGGCCAACTGTCATCTTTGATTCAGATGTACCACCACTGAAGAGTGTGTCTGTGACTGTGTGTGTGTGTGTGTGTGTGTGTGTCAGCCAGCCAGGGTTTATTTGGATATTTATGTCTGTGGCGTTAAGTATGCACATACGATTATTCCCTGCACGCTCCCTGGCACCGAGCGAAAAGTAAATATCCATCGTCACAAAGAGACATTTCACCGTGAGGAAGGAAGCAGGGAGGGCGGCGAGCTAAAGCTCAACAACCTTAAACATTTTCTTTTATTATTGCAAATGAATTGGCAGGGCAGCGTTTCTTGCATGAGCGCTTGTATGATATGGAGCCTGGCACCGACAGAGAGGGAATCCTCCCCCCCATCGCTCCCCCCCGCCCCTCGCATCTTAGATGCAGCACAATGAGAATGCATTGGATTGGAATGCCTCACCGATCATAGTGGAATCAGAATTTCCAGCGAGGAAAATCTTTTCATGGTGAATTAGGGTGGTGCAGGGACGAGAGAGAGAGGAGGAAAAAAAAAAAGGTAAAGAAAAAAGTATGCATGGCTCACAATCAGGTTTCCCTTCCGAACGCAGACGCAGATTTAAGAAGTTCAGCCAAAGCTGGGCTGCAAAAAAAAAAAAAAAGTGGAAAATTGAAGTTACTAAACAATTAAGCTCTGAATCGAACATACATCCTGCACGGAGGAGAGGGACAGGGTGGGGTGACTACAGTACCGGCTCATCGCAGGGGAGGGATCTGGGGAGTCAGTGTTTGGTGTGGAGAAGAAAAGCTCTTTTTCTGTGTTTCTTTGTGCGTCCTGTTTATGCAGCGGGTCACCTGACGACTCTAAATATCACACATTGTCAAAGCACAGACACACACCTGTGTTCACCGTCTTTGTGAGCTGAAGGTGTGAGCGTGTGTTTCATTTGTCAATGTGTGTCTTGTGGTCAAGGTGTGTACTTAGGCAAATAGGGACTCTGTGAGGGTGTGTGTGTGTGTGTGTTGCAGTACAGCGGTATGTATGTACAAAAGGTAGATAAGAAGTTATTAGTGTGTGCATGTTATGATAATGCGGAGAAGTTGAAGCGTCCTTTGAGGAGGCCAGAACTCTCCAAAACAGCAGCTTCTTTGTCACTACGTTGAAGTCAGACGACGATGAACGGTTATATAGCACAATAATGCACTTTGATCAAAATTAAAACATTTGTTATTCTGCAAAATGATGCACTTTGATCAAAATTAAAACATTTGAAACACTTTTATTTATCTGAGTACCTCAGCTGCTCCTGTCTTGTTGTCGTCATAGTTTTTACAGTGTTGATGGGTTGTTGTTGTAGAAGCTGTTTGTTCAAACTGTTGGTCACTAACCTTCTCAAACGCTCTGACACGGTGTTGTAATTGTTTTTAGCATAGAACAGAAAATGTAAAAAAATTGGCCCCTAGTTAGAGTCAAAAGTCAAAATTTGAACAGAAAGAGTCAAATGTAAATAATCAAATAGTTTCAAAAAAAGTCACGTTTACTGGTGAGCTCTGAAGTACATCATAGTAGAATAAAAGAGTAAATAAAAGTTGACTAAGCAACTGGGGTGTAAGAAAATATCATTGCCCTCGTATCGTGATACGTAACGAATCGTCAGATTCTTGCTAAAACACAACCCTACGAGCAACTATCGATTCATGTAGCAAAAAAAACAACAACAAAAAACAACGTTTTCCTCAAATATATCAGTTAAAATTAGAAACTCAGATTGTTCAATATTGAATCCAAACTAAGAGGCATTTAAAAAACATAAACACATATATACATACGTGTGTGTTTGTGTGTTGTGTTGTGTGTGATATCAGGTGTGTATTAATTCCATGTGGGCCTGTGATTATAAATAACCCGCCTTTTCCCACAGAGATGCCACCAGGCTCTCTCTCTAGGCCCCGCCCCGTTTCCCATGGGGCCGTAGTGGCCACCTCCCAGCAGACACACTCTTTTGTTCAATTACAGCTAATGCACTGGGTTCCTGTTTTCTCCTCTCCTCTGCTTTTTGAAGTATTGTTTTGAAGTTGAATTTACAAAACTAGAAAGAAAAAAAAAATCATTTTACAAACCGGAGGCTCTTGTTATTTATTTTTTTTAAATTTTTTTAATACATGCCACAGCTGAACATCTCCAGAGTACATTTCTTTTTATATAGTTCTGAATAAACAATTTCTACATCATATTTTTCAAACCTGCTCTTTTGCCAAACGCTAGCTAAAGCCGGCGTTTACTGTTAGCGTGCTGAGCATGTGGTGTGGATTACCTCATTTCTGATGTTCTCTGGAGTCACTCAGTCATGCACGGGTGTTTCATTTTGCACTCCTCCATAGTCAGCCAAAAAAAAAAAGGGGGGGGCGAACTTGTGAGAGCTGAAAATAAATACCCTCTCGGTATCTTATCCTCTGAAATCAGCGTTTATCTCCTCGTCATGCCTTGTTGTGGGTGAGTTTCCTCCCGATCGCAATGCCTCCAAGTCCAATTTGGGAAAACAACAGTTATATTGGCCATGTAAGCGGCGGATAATAATTTCATAGCTCAGGAACCAGCGAACCAGCTCTAATGCAGCCCAACTGTGTTGAGTTTGCTGACTTTGTCTTTTTTTTTTTCCCCCTTTTGCATTTTGTTCTAAAACAAACCTCGTGTCGTGGATAAATGTGAACTTTTTTTTAAATTTATTTTTCATTTTTTTAAAGTTCCTCTTCACACACTGCTCGTAGCTGTACCTCAATTGAAACCATTTGTTCTCCCAAGATTAGCACTGGTTCCTCTTCCATGTGGGTTTTCCATGGCTGGTTTTGTCGCACGCCTCCTCCTGATGTTTGCTTCATTTGATTTGAAGAGAGAGCAGCACATGCGGGTGGTGCTGGAGGAGGCGGCCGCTCGGTGTCTGCCTGTGTGTCCTCCGTTTAGTTGTGTGTCTGTGTTTGTTTGTTAAAGGCTGGTGTGTGTGATAAGAGATTCCATTTCCTTTTCTCTCTTCTTTAGAGTTTCTCCTTCAGAGAGAAAAACACAAACCCTCCCGTTTAGTTCCAGTGCCAGCCAGAGAACCACGGTGGTAGGAATCCCACCTGCCCAGTTTCCCATGGTTCAGTCATTGACCTTGGGGAAGAGTGCAGCTACATTTTTATTTTTTTGCTGAGATATGATATGAACACAAAACATAGCTTCGACCCAGACTTGACATCTTGAGCCAAAGTTCAGGATGTGTTTGGAAAATGGAGGGTTCTGGTTTAAGTTTGAGATGTTTTGAAACAAGGCCACCCAGTTTTCTGGAGCGTTTTCAAAAGCCACATTCAAATATATACAGTATATACAATTGACTCCATTTATTAAATGGCCCCAAATGGTCAAAGATGACTGGAAAATCATTTATATTTATTAAATAACCATAAAAGTAAAAGCTGAGAAAAAAAGAATTCTATCCTAAATCTACACACCTGCCTCAAACATTAGCACCGTGCTGTATATTGTGCTAAGTCCAAGCTAAGTGTGCTTAGTCATGTGACCACTGTGGCTCTGCTTTACCATGAAGGTAATTTGAATCTGCAGTACATAAGGTGAAAGGTCGGCCTCTTAAAAACCTTTCTGAGCCAAACTGGAATTTTATACTTACTGTATGTAGCAATAGTTTGAATTATTTACCTCCCCGCTCCCCTACCTTCCCCTCCCCACCACCACCTCCCCCGTGACTCCTCTGCTCCTCTGGGGTGACATCACTCCCTGGCGCTCTCTGCTGCGGCCTATCGTAGGTTGTAGCCTGTTTTGTATTTTCATCTGCTAGTGGTTTGGGCCAAATGGAGGCAGCCGTGGATTGCATGCCTCAGAAATCTGGGAACTAATACAACATGTTGGCCTCACTGTTCTTCTGGGTCTTCTGTCTTCATGGAGTCCCCCCCCCCCCCACTCCTCCCTCCCACCTCGTTCTCCTCCGTTCACGAGATTATTACAGGGTTTACACGCTGCGTGACAGGGCATGGAGCTGCAGAATTATAAAAGATTGCTGGGAGTGAGAGTTTGTGTTTTTTGGGGGGGGCAAATGAAAGGAAATAAGTACAACAAACTGACCGTCTCTGCTCCTTTCTGTTCCACAGACGTCCTGGAACAGAGATCACGATGACACAGGGTCCACGCGCTCCGGAGGAACGCCAGGGCCGTCCAGCGGTGGACACACGTCACACAGCGGCGACAACAGCAGCGAACAAGGTCAGAATCCACTTTTTTCATTTTCCTACGTATCTGCGTGCTCATGCGTCGGAGGAGGTGAAGAACAAAATGTTTATAAAATCAGCAACTATATATCAAGGACATATAAAATCCAGTCCTGATGGAGGACTTTGAAGCGCTGACAGTTGTCTGTGAAGATTCCCAGTCATCCAGCTCAGGGTATCCTCTGGAGTGTACTGTACTTTCAGGATTCTTTGGCCCAGGCGGAGTTTTCTAGAAAATGTTTCACATCTCGTCCAAGAGGTTTCCTCACTCTTAGAGAAGAAGAAGAAAAAAGGCTTTTTGTTGTGGTTGTCAGATTGCCACAGTTAGACAAAAGGACAAGTTGCAGAAACGGCAATATAATTATAGATATTTGTTATGATATACAGAACCAGCAGTGTTTAAAAAAAGCAAACGACTGCCCCCAGGGGTACCTCACAAAATAAAATAAATATTATAAACAAATAATAAAAAAAAACTATTATTAATAATAATAATACACGTTTCCAGTATAATAACAACCCAAATAATGAAAAAAACTTTTAAAATATTTTACCATTTTATTCGGCCTCGTCTCCATCTTCTTGTTGTGTTTGTTGTCTGATGAGACCAACAATGGTTTGTGGGCTGGTCTGGTGTCACTGCGAACAAACTGTAGGTGAAAAGAAAAAAAACAAAACAAAACAACCCAGAGCCAGTTCATTTATTATTAAAGGCGATGTCAAGGAGAGCAGTTTTGCTGGGTTGCCAGTGCCAGGAGGCAGAGCCTGGGTGGGAGAAGGGGAGAGCTGGAGCACCTCCACCACCACCACCTCCACCTTCCTCTCCAATGAGCAGCTGTTTATATGGTCAACATCAACACACATCCACACACACCATGTTCACCTAGTGGACAGACATTATATTACAGTAAACACAAGCAGAAGAAATTATTTAGGTTGGAGATTGACTGGATTTTACTTCAAGATTCTGAAAAAAATCCAAACATTTACGGGTGGATTTACTTGACTCTAAGTCGATCAGTTTATAGTTCATTCAAATCCACATCCACTGAGATTTCTTTTATTTTTTTTGTCACACACACACACACACACCTTTTTTTGTCACACACACACACTCTCTCTCTCTCTCCCCGTCTCACCCCTGTGTCTTCGTCTGTGTTGCTCAATATTTAGTAACACTTTGACAAAAGAGCTGAGGGACCGAGGGTTCAGATGGAAAGAAAAGACAGAAGTGATAATATGGAGAGAGGACAGTGTTAAAAGACTGGACTCACAGCACCACAAAGACATGTCTGTGTGTGTGTGTGTGTCTGTCTGTGTGTGTCCTCTGATGACTAATGGTCTGGGGGCAGCCAGGCGGGATTTGATTGGTCACTCTAATGAACAGACTCTGTGCCTGGTTTGGACTCTGGCTTCTGTAACCTTTGCCCTTTATTGACCAGGATGACAGTTCATTTTTCCACATCTTTCCTATTATGGCTCTGGTTCTTCATGTTTCCCCCTCCCCCTCTTCCTCATCCTCTCATCCTCTCACCCCACACTCCATCTCTCCTGTCGTCACCACACACCCCCTCCGCCCCCCCGGTTATTGTTTTGTTCGTTTGTTGACGTTGATTTGAGGGTAAAACCCTGGATGAGAGAGTCTCCGTGTGTTGTTTGTGTGTTGGTGATTTCCACGTCTGGTGAAGGAGATGTTGGAGAGACAGAGACAGAGAGTGGAGTTGATCTTGACTCACCGACTCACTGATTCCAGGTTTCGGTTTACGTGTGGTTTTCTCAGTTATTGAAACCTGCGGCGCCTCTGACAGTTCGACATTTTTCATTCCAGCTGTTTGAATGATTTTTTTTTTTTTTTTTTTGGCCCGGCGCTGTCACTTCTTCTTCTTCTTCTCACTCTAAAGGCCTGCAGTCTGATCCAGGTCACAGTGAACACTGTCTCTGTTTCACCTGCAGACCGTCTGATGTCACTCACTGCAAGTGTGTGTGTGTGTGTAAACTGGTTATAGCTATACTTGTGAGGACTCTCTCTTTTTTTTTCCAACAGATAAATACACTTGTTTTGAGGACATTTTCACAGTGAGAGGGTGTTTTGAAATTCAAGATTAGAGTTAGGATTAGAATCACAGTCAGATTCAGAGTTTGGATTAAGGATTAAGATGTATAATTTGTAATAGGTGCTAGGGAACGCTCTACGTCTGTGTGAGGCGCCTACAGAGCACAAGAACCAAAGTGTGTGTGTGTTTGTGTGTGTGTGACACTAAACACCAGAGGACATGTTGGACTGGTTTCAGGTTGTCATGTTAAGTGATATCAGAGCCACGTCATATTGGTCGGGGTAAATTGTGTGTCAGTCACTGTGTAATCCCAGGAAGCTGTTATTTCTCTGCTCTCTCTCCCTCTCCCTCTCTCCTCCTCTCTCTGTATCTCTGTCATTTCTTTTACTTCCTCTTTCATCTTTACATCCTTCCTCCCTCTACTTTTCCCTTGTCTCCCACCTACTCTCTCGTCGCCTCTCTTTTATTTTCAGTCAGTTTTCTTTCTCCCTCTCTCTCTCTTTTCTCTCCTCCCCCTAGTTCTATTTCTTTGCCTCCCACTCTAGCTCTAGAACACGACCCTTGTTTATCCTCCCTTTTTTCCTCCCTCTCTCACCCCTTCTTTGTTCACTCTGCTCCCCTGTCCCCATCTGCCCCTTTTTTACATCTCTGTTTTTCCTCTTTGTTTTTTTTGTTGTTTTTTTTTTCATGTTGTCATTCTTTTGTCTCATCTCCTCCCTGATGTTTCCTTCTCCCTTCTGTTCTTACGATTCCCCCTCTCCCTCCATCTCTCCCACAGTTTCCATCCACCTTTATCTCCAGTTTCTCTCATCTGACTTTCTTCCATTTCTTTCTTCTGACCTGGTCTTTCATTCTTTCCCTCTTTCCTCTTCCTCCTTCTTGGCCCCCCGTACCCCCCCCCACCCCCACCTCGGGTTTAAGTGTTATTTTCACCTCACCTTCTTTTCTCCTCTACCTTTAACAGATTGCTTTTTCTCACTGACCTTTCCCTCTGTCTTTCTTCTACACTTTCCTCATTTTCTGCCTGAGACTGTGCCGCAGCGCAGTTAATGGCTCTCACTCTCGCTCTCCCTCCCTTCCCTTCCCTACTTCCTCTTCTTCTTCATTTTCCATCCCTCGTTCCACACTCTTTTACTCACGCGGTCTGTTTCAGGTCACAAAGGTTCTACTGAAGCCGGGCGCAGCCTTATAGAGGCGCTGATCAGAGCGGTCTATTGTGTCTGTTGTCCTCTAAATAGGATTGTTAGCTACACGATTGATTTGATTCCTGTTAACGGATGGAGCATGCTACATGCTACAGTTAGCACATCAGGAGTGTGTGTTGGCAAGAATCTGGTGTTACATCAGGAGTGTGTGTGTTGGCAAGAATCTGGTGTTACGATACGTATCACGATACAGGGGCAACCATACGATATAGTGCGATATTATAGGCATGACTAGCCTAGCCTACGACCCCACCCAAAATGCATTTACATCAGGTTTTTTTCGCTATGTTTTCTCGTTACTTTAGGAGTTCAGTTCGACTTCCTTAAAACCCGGAAATATTTTGAGTTTTTTTCTTGACTTTCTAGCTTCCTCTCTTCCTTATTGTGTGATTCAAATGTATGAACAGATGTTCTGCACTACTTTGTTTCCTAGTGGCAATCTGTGCAATAAAAGAAAAAAAGCTTTGTTTCCTAGTGGCAATATGTGCAATAAAAGAAAATATATATATACATATTATTTTATTTATTTTTGCATGTGGCGACAATACTCACATGCTGAGCTCTCGCTCATGCCGTTTATGCTCTCGACCACAATGGTATTTTTTAAGTGCTGGAGCATTCCATTGGCAGATAGAAAATAAAATGAAGGGGAGGATCACATCACATTTGCTTCACACATGTCATTAAAATCAGCCCTGGGTGTTCAGCTCATCTCTCCCTGAAGAACAGACAAAGACGACGGAGAAGAAAGACGAACGCCTCTTATTTTTCTCCTCCCTGTTCTCTGGGAGATCTTTGTAAACATCCTCCAAGCTTGGAAGTAGAGAGCAGCCCTGTGCTTAATTAGTCCCACTCTATTAGCACAGCTGTTTGCTAGCTGTATTCCTACCAACAGGCCCCTTTGTTTAATGCCCAGAAACCCTCTGGAGAAGCCTCATTGTAGTCCACGCTCGTCTGTGAAGCATCAGTGCCGGGAGGGCAGCGGAGGAGCTAACAGATAACATACTGTATGCAGCAGTGAGAATTGCCCGCCCCATGATGCCCAGGCGGTGACCTGGTCAGCTGCTGCTGCTGCTCTGCTAGTCGGACGTTAGCGCAGCTGCTACAATTGTTTTTTTAAAAGGTACTTTTGGTGGCTATTTTGGTCAAGAACGTTGAGAATTCTTTCAGTAACGATTCAGGCAGCAACGTTAGATGTTTATATAGCCGAGGGCAGCGGCCAATCAGACAGCTTCATGTGGCCCCTTCAAAGTCACCAATTAACTGGTCCGATTGTCCAGCAGACTGGAAGGAACGACGCTGTGTGTCTGTGCCCAAGTCCCTCTCTGATGGCTTCTCTTTCCAACAGGCAGTTGAAACTTTAAAACGTAATTACTCTTAAAAACAAAAATTGGTAAAAAAAAAAGCTTACAATTTAAAAATACTTTTATGCACATAAAACCTTACAGTGCTGTAATTCAGTGTCGTTAAATTTAACGGCAGGTCAGCTCTCAGCCAGTTCAAGTCGAGCGGAAATTAACTAAGTCCAGCTTTAACATCAGAGGTGTTGATTGGTTCTGAGCAAACACGCAAAGAAAAAAAAGCTCGTAAATTTGCACATAAAACAAAGTATTCTACTGACGAACAAGTTTCTCCTGGGCAGGTTTTTTTTTTTTTTTTTTAGAGCAGCCGTGGAGTAAATATCCTGCGTTTGGTACTTGTCTCAGTGAAGCCCAGCTCCCACTGTAATCTGGGTAAAATGTGAGAGACTGTGGGCAGATAAAAGGTTTGTGGTTCCCCTCATTAGTCTGCAGTCTGGATTACTGGAGGTGTGTGTGTGTGTCTGTGTGTGTACCTGTGTGTGTGTAATGGTACAGCATTGCTGGCAGACACAAACATGATTCTCTGTTAGATTTTCTCGCAGCCAGAACAAGGCAGAAAAAAGAGAAAATGAAAGCGTTGAAAAATACTGAGAGGAAAAAACAGCTGTAGAGAATCTCAGGGTTGAAGCCGTATGTGTGTGTGTGTGTGTGTTTGTAACAAGTGTGTGAGGGGAAAAGCAGACAGAAGAGTTTTCCCAGCCGAGAGCGTTCCATGCTGTTCAGAGATGTTTGAAAGTCTTTTGAGTCACATAAACGTCTCCAAGAAAACGGTTACATCTTTATTATGTCACATCACTGGTTCCTCATCATCCAGGTGTGACCAATATCTGGCCAGGGGTCAGTTTTTGGTGCAGAGAATATTTCATACCTAAATTTTGGAAGCCATGACTTTTGCCCCAGGATGTTTTAAAATCACATTTGGTGGAATTTCTTTTTCTTTTTTTTTTTCAATTTCTAGCCTTTTTCTTGGCCAACATTTTTTATTCAAATCCTTTTCTTTGCAGTTTTTATTAATGTCATTTTTAGTGACTCTAATTCATTTTATTTTTATGCCATTTTTAGTGACTCTAATTCATTTTATTAATATTGATGACACATTTGTGGTGTTAATACTTTGCCAACTCCTGGCTGATAATGGAATAAATGTGTGTAAAAAAAAAAAAATATTTGAGGATTTGCCAGTGAGAAACTCTTTAATATCTTTTCACTTGACGTTTATAAAAATCAACGTCAGTAAAAGGTCTAGAGTGTAAATCTCCAAAGACCCTGAGAAAACAACTCTCAGCGTCTCATCTCTGCCAGTAGCCGTGTTTATTCAACCTCAACAGGATTTACTACATCACAAACATTATTATCCCCGGGTTACCTGGGAAAAAAGGGACGTCCGGCCCCCCTCGCTGTCCAATCGCGTTCCTGCCGCTGTCAGATACTCTGAGATCTTTATGACCTTTTCTCTATCACAGCAGCCAATGTGGCAAATGATGACCATCGATGACTTTTATTACCTCGTGGGCAATAAGTAAACCTTCGGTGGCCTGGGTTCGCCGCTTTCTCCAAAAGAGGAAATTGTATCAGGTTCCCACAGCCAGGGGCCAGTTTGCTTTTAGGATTAGGGCTGGTGTCACAGGGGGCGCTGGGGGTCGCGTGGAAGAAAGAGACAGAAATACAAGTAAACAAAGTGGCTTCCTCTCCTCTCTCCTCATGACACACATGAAGATATCTTCTTCGGCAAACTCAGGTTTTTTTAAAAGCTGAGGTAAATATTTCGCATGTGTGACAAGATAGCGCTCATAAAAGGATTTGATAAGGTGTCAGAGGTTACTTCACTGTTTGACTTGTGGATTTATGTCCTGAGTGTGTTAACGATCATGTTTACACATCTTTAAGATAAACCTCTTATTTGCTCATGTCCGGAAAGTTCTCATGACTTGATTATTATTTTATCTCCGCCAGAGTTCTCTGCAAACTCCTATCAAATTATATTACATGTGATTAAAAAAAAAATGTACATTTTGTTCATTTTAAAGGTAGAAAAAAAAAAATAAAATTTTGTACATTTTGTTCATTTTAAAGGTAGACTAAAATGCCTTTCCCTTTCCTCCTCTGACGTCCATTCATCCGTTCTTCCCGCCTCTGTCTGACTGTTGCTTACATGTGAGCATGTTTGCATGACCAAAGAAATGCAAAGTCTGCCCCAGACCATTACCATGTGCCCGTGTGTGTAACATTTACATGAAATCCATATTCATTTGTGACGTGTGCACGAAAAAAACCCCTTCACTCTCGCTCCGTTACTCGCGGCCTTTGTGCATCCTTTCAATGACTCATTTAATATTGTTTACCCTCGTCTGATCTTTAATAATCTGTTAGTTTTTTGTTTTTTAAAAAATGTTTTTTCCTTATAAACATCCTATAATGCGGTGCTTCTCTAAAACCCAGCACAAGATGCTCGGTTGGAAAAAAACAAGAAATTAAAAAAAAAAAATTTTCCTTATAAACATCCTATAATGCAGTGCTTCTCTAAAACCCAGCACGAGATGCTCGGTTGGAAAAAAACAAGAAAATAAAAACTACGAGGTTCTACATTTGCTCCAGTGGGGGAGTTGAAGTGGGATGGAAATGTATCTTTAGCTCTCATCTTATAATTGTGGCACACTAATGATGTAGACACATTCTGTCTGTTTACAGGAAACGCTCTTCTTTAATTTGCGACTGGCGTGAATGCCAAATGCCTATATCTAATTACTGGTGTTTGCTAAAAGATACTATTTACACACACTTTTTGCCTTGTAGAGGTCTCCAGTGTGTCGTGGCGAGAAGATTATGACGTGCTAAATGTAAAACCCCCGGCTAAAGCATTTTTTAATCTTATTTGTTAGAGCGTTTCATCTACTTTGACCCAGTGAAAACAAATAAACGGGGGAAATTATTTCCCACATTTATTTGGGAAACGAGCCTCGTGTAAAACACCGACGTCTGACATCATGTTTGACAAGTGTGGACCCAGGACTGCATTCATGTTTATTTCAGTACTAAGCACCATAATTTGCACCATTCTTGTGTAATCATGACTCTAAAAGAAGATGCCACTTTTGTCAAATTACTGGATATCTGCTTTTGGAACTTAAAAAACTCTGGGGCTTTGATTTTGCAAACAGAAAACAAGTGGAAATGTGGTGAAGCACTTGTCCTGGAAACGAACGGCAGAAAAACCTTCACTCGTGAAGGTACTTTTTGGTACACTCTGAGTGTACAAAGTAGTGGAACTCTGCCCAAATCGATGATTTGGTCGCCTTGCCCATTAGCCATGAATTTTGGGCCTTTAGTAGCTCTGGGGATGTGGGCTGCATCTCACTAAGCTTAGCATTTAGCATTGAGGTATAGTCCTACAGTGTCCTAGCTCCTGTCCTCGACGAGGGCCACGTTTTGGTTGTGATTCATCCCACTTTGTGGGTTCCTTTCTGGCACTGTGCTGCTCTGTCTAAATAGAAAGTTTAATCACCTGTAGAAATGACCTCTGAGACTGATGTGTTGGTCCACATTTGACACTTGGTGTCCGATATGTATGGCTGCGACGTGGCCCACATTTTGAGCATATTCTGTCCATGTTTTTGAACTAGTTGAACCCGTATTATATTATAATCCATTGCGATATATATTACTGGGTCAGTATTTATAGGTCAGATCAGTAGTTATGGATCAGATCGGTAGTTATGGGTCAGATCAGTAGTTATGGGTCAGATCAGTAGTTATGGATCAGATCTGTAGTATTTGAACTTTTTTTTGGCGAAGAAATGTGTCAAATTTATAAATATTCTTTTGTCTTTAATTACAGCTCCAAATCACACGCACACAAACCCACACACACACACACACACACACACACAGCAGCGGTGAATCCCGTTCGTAGGGGATGTGACGGTGAAATCAGAGTCACTCATCACCGACGTGTCACACTGCATTACATCTGTCTGATACAACACTCTCAGGTTCTCTCTCACCTCCATTGCTCCTGCTGCGGCTCGTCCCTCCCTCTGCCTCCTCCGCCTCCTCTGAAGAGGAGCTGAGCTCAGGGCCCAGGAGGCCTCTGATCAGATAGATGTTAACTTTTCAGACAAAAACCTGATAGCAGGATGGGGAATTCACATAATCGCCTCTGCCTCTAGTCGGCGGGCGGAGACTTTTCTTTCTTTCTTTTTTTTTTTCTCTCTCTTTTTTCATCAGCCTCTTCCTGCTGTTAATGTGGAAAAAAAACCCAGAAAATAATTTCCATGTGCTGGAATATTAATTAAAGCAGCATGTTTGGATGTAAATGAGAGCGATTTCAAATGAGAGAAGGACAGAAGTGAAAGGAGCTAGCTATTAACACTTTGTTTAGCTTCGTTTGGTCTCTTGGCACACACTAATGGGCCACACCCCCACACCCCTACACCCCCCCCACCTCTCCAGAACCACACACACATACTGTATGCAGAGGGAGCACTAAGGTTTATTTAAGCACTGATAAAGAGATTAGCCTCCTCATATGTAGTCATTCTGACCAAGGGGGTCCATGTTCAGGAAATCCTGGCCCTACTCACACATGGACTTAGACTAAAACCTGGATCAGTACTTGTACTATTCCAATATCCTGACCTAATGCTGTCACAGATGTGATTTTTGAAGTTCAGACCCATGTGTTTCTGGAGACAATTTGAGTATTAAAATGCAGTCAAGTAAAAAAAACAAAAACAAATTTATTTATTTTAAAAATGAGCGTAATCGTTAACAGAGGGATAGTTGACAATCATGAAAAATTATAATTTTAACAACCAAAAATAAAAATGTTCCCAGTCCCTGTGATTGGCATGACAGTCCAGACTTTTTTTTTTATTCTGACAAAGACACAAAATGAAAGGGTTAATAATGAAGGTTGAAGAGACAGGTTATCTGTGCCAGTTGGACGGCCTTCTATATTTATTTTCTCTGTCTTTATTATTAGTCCTATCACAGTGGTTGGAGTTCAGCTTAAAGGTACAAACAGCCAAGTGCTAATTTTAGCCTCCAAAGAGGATAAGGATAAATAGCTTGCTGCCAGTTTGCCATATGGTCTCCTGCCGATTATATTGTGTCAGGAATATTTTCTCCCCTCCCCCCCATCTTCTCCCCTCCCTCCCTTCCTCCCCCCCAGCACACAGACAAAAACATGAATCTGAGGTTTCTGCATCTGGGACATGATTTTACAAGTAAAGAAATTCACAGAAGTTGGATATAATCTGAGATTTGAACATTGACTTGAGCTTTTTGAAAGTACGTTTTGTTTTTAAAGTAAAATCTTATTGAAAAGCTAATACAGCTACGGCTAATGTTGTAAAAGTTTTCTCTTTGTGTATTAAGTATTAGAGCTCGGTAGAAATGTGCATTCGTTTGATTGACCTGTCTGTAGTCCAGATTATGGCCCATCTGTAATCCAGATCATGGCCTGTCTGTAGTCCAGTTTCTGACCTGTCTGTAGTCCAGATAATGCCCTGTCTGTAGTCCAGATCATGGCCTGTCTGTAGTCCAGATTGTGGCCTGTCTGTAGCTCAGTTCCTGACCTGTCTGTAGTCCAGATCATGGCCTGTCTGTGGTCCAGATCATGGCCCGTCTGTAGTCCAGATCATGGCCGTTTCATCTCTGTTCCTGAAAAGTGTCACATTTCTTTTCTTTTCTTTTTTCTTTTTTTGACCGTGGTTTATCATCACGCGTCAACAGAGAGCTGTGTCATTGTCAAACTGTAATTTGCACACAGGAAACAGTCATCACACCAGCGCCGGTCTAGTGTAGCAGTTGTGTTTTTTTTTTTGTAATCTGCTCTTGTCTCCGTCTGCACGGCAACATTTGGTCTTTTCTATAATCTCCTGCAACTTGGGTTTTTTTTTTTTTGTGTGGCATTTTTAATATGCGAGCCCCGTTGAGGAATAAGAATGAGCCTGTGTCTCTCCGTCCACACACACACATACGTATGTTCACATGTAAATGCATCACACACTCACACGCCAAGATGCCCTTATTTAACTCTCTCTCTCGCTCTCTTTCCTTCTCTCTGGCTCTCAAATTGAAATAATTCAATTTATGGACACAGTTGCAGACCTCCCCGGCTAAGACCATTATGCATGAAGCCCTCCCTTTTCTAACAAAGGGAGAAGAGAATTTACCAGCCGGCTCTCCTAACGACAGCCACACAAAGCCAATTTCATGCCAGCAAAACACCACTGCCACCAGCAGCAGCAGCAGCAGCAGCAGCATCTTTGGTCAAAAACCTGGGAGGATTGTTTTCTTTGAATAAGGGTCGGCCATAGTTGAGTTTTCTCAGTATCTCACTCTGTCTAACTTCCAAACCTTGTTTCTATATTGACGATTACTTCAATTTAGCCTAAAGTAAAGATGAATTAATTTGAGTTTAATCGATGATACAAATAAACTTAAGTAAGGCCTAAAAATAACCCAGAATTAAAGTTAAATAAATGTTTGTGAAATATGATACGTCTTGAACAAAATGAAACTGAAGGTCAGCTTTGATAGTGTAGCAAAAAAATAATAGTAAAAAAAATAAAAAAATGGATTTAAAGGAAAAAGTCAGTAATCAAAGAAAACCTGTCAACGTGCCATGACTACCCCACCCGGGGGCAAGACTTTGAAAACGCCAGCTTCAAACTGAAGTAGAAGCCTTTTATTTATTTATTTGTTTTTAAATGTAAATTGAATTAATTAACATGTGAAGTGATGATGCGGAGCTGCTGTTGTGTGAAGCTGAGGTAACCTGGGCTGCAGGAGGTTGGAGGCAAAGTATGTAAACTGGGCCGGGGCTTGACCCAGGTTTGACCCAGACCAAACACACTCCCCCTGAGGCCTCCTCCCTTTGGTCCTTTGGACATGGATACCTGCTATTGGGATTTGACCGAGAGATAAAGACCTCAGCCCGGCTTTTTAAAAAGAGCTGAGGGGGAGAGAGAGAGAGAGATCCATAGGTAACGAATACCTGCAGGTAAACACAAAAGCGGCGTGGGCGTTTACTCTGTGTGTTTGCGGAGCAACACAAAGCATGCCACTCGCGGTACACACACTTGCAAATGCGCACATTTGGATGAAACCCGATCGTTCCCCCCTCGTGCTCCCAACTAGTGAAACTCAAAGAGATGAGCAGGGACCGAGGGGGTGATTTTCACAAGTGATAACCTTTAGACTAAAGGCCTCGGTGGCAGCGCTAAACACACACACACACACACAGAATAATGCACACCTCCCTCATGGGCAGCCCCGGGTCTTTGTTCCATTGAGATTCTCTTAAGCGGCAGAAACAGAGAGGTCATACTCTTACAGGAAGTCACCCTCAGAAAAGGGCTGCCTGTTTCAGGAAGTGACTGGGTCGGACTCTGCGGTGAAAGCACCCGTGTCCACGAGGGACATATCACTCCCTGCCACATGGGCCCACGCTCCACAGGAAGTAGAGCCACTGTAAACCCACTGACTTCCTCTTCCCGTGCCTCTGTCCGTATAGCCTTATCAGGTCTGCGTATGGGGAGGCTGATAGGACTACAAACCCCCCCCCGAACCCACCCCCCCACCCCCCCCCCCCCCACCCCCCCCCCCAACACACACCCACCAGAGC
>NC_024318.1:5120518-5124271 GCF_000523025.1 Cynoglossus semilaevis
ATAGGTTTGTCATTGTGTGAAAGGGAAGATGGCTGATTTCTGATTGGTTAATGTAAAGGCTCCCTGTTGTTTCCTATTGGTTTTTGAGCCAGTACTGAACTTTAATATGGAAATTTTCAATATTTTTCCGTAGGCTGAGTCAACGGAAACTAAGATTTTATCGCCGTTTTATGAGTATTTCAAGCCTAAGGTATTGAAGTTTGTACAGTGTGTGTAGTTGTAGATGTTCAGAGCCATTGGGTTTGTATTAAAACCTGAGCTTCCATTAAATATATATACATTAAGATTGAGAGGTTTCAGGCTAAATTCGTAGACGACACTTTCTTTTCTGTTTTTTTTTTTCTTTGTTAATATATGTTAAGAACAACTCCCGGAATATAAGACTGAACTGAGTAGGTTGGTGTAAAGACAACAACTCGCTCTTTATCCTGTTTTTTCTAAGCTGAGCACGTGGGTGCAGTT
This sequence comes from Cynoglossus semilaevis, assembly GCF_000523025.1. Classification (NCBI taxonomy): domain Eukaryota; kingdom Metazoa; phylum Chordata; class Actinopteri; order Pleuronectiformes; family Cynoglossidae; genus Cynoglossus; species Cynoglossus semilaevis. Next base: position 5,120,981 of record NC_024318.1, read on the forward strand.
CTTATTATACCACCTCCTAATACCAAAACCTTCTGTTATTAAAAAAAAAACAAACCCAACTCTCACTCACTGGGTTCGTGCCCTATTATTAGCTGGTGCCACCACAGTTTTAGAATGCCTGCATTATCTTAGTCCGTTCTGCAGTTTGGCTGCTGCTGATAGGTGAAAATTCTCGTCGGCTCTGCCTGTTTATCGCAGGCCGTGTCAGTCAGACAGTCACCATGTAGAAAACGGCAACACGGGGCCGAGACAAACATGTTGTCTCTGAAATCCAAGACGTGAAAGTGGCGTTTGGTTAATGCTCCAAACACAGGAAGATTACAGGCCGCGCGGTGACTCGTTGGTAGTGAAATGATACATTTCCATGTCACATCATTAAACTGCTGCTTTTTCAGAGGGTGGCAGGAGTAAAACAAGTTGATGCCGCACGGTGATGGAGCCCACTGTAATTTCACTAAATGTGGCTCATTGTGAGAGATGTGCACATCCCATGACAGGGTGTCTTTTCAGTGAATTGATGTTTTCTAAAAATGATACCTACTGTGTTCAGTGATGAGGTTTGTGTTGGTGCAAAGACAGATGTGTTTACTGTCGGTTGGTCTTGACTGAAAAGGAATATGGTGATTTATTAAAGGGCTTTCATGAGTAAAAAAAATCAGTTTTCTCATGTTGGAAACATGTATTTTCTTTATTCAAGGATACTCCACAACAAAGGTAAAGCAGGATGTTTTCTTCCCTTTGTGGACCTGAAGGTTCCATGTCTTTGTCCCACTCCTGCATTCAAGGACTTTTGAACGCCCTTCAGCACGTCAGCTGACTTTTGGAAAGGACCTGCCGTGCCATTGTGTTGTTAAGTGCTCCCAGCATTTTTAAAGTCCTTGTCCCTTTTTTTTACCATCCCCCCTCTACCACTTCTTCACCTTTTCTTCCACCATCTATTTGACTCTCGCTCCATGTGAATTTGTTGTGAGGTTGTCAAAGAGCCACTGGAGAAGGACAGGGAGCAGGAGAAATGACGCAAAGACCAGAGGGCCAGTCAAATGGCAAAACACAAAACTTCTCAGCTGTAGTCGAGACGTTACAAACTTTATCTTAATCTTAATCTTAATTCCACTTTGATCAAATACATCTCTACGTCTTTAACCTGAAAATTTTCCATATAAAACACAACATACATCTGAGAGTTCCTTATCTAAACTCCACTCTTATTGAGGCAAAAAAATTAAAATAAAAAATCAATAGTTTCACTGCACACAACAGACTGAATTCCTCTGGTCTACACTTTCATTCGAGCCTGTTCTCTGTGTCTTTTTCTCCCTGGACTTGTGTGGAAGTGGCAAATAAAAGGTAGCCGCTGCACGAGTGTGTGTAGAAGTGTTTCTGTGTGTTATGTTTTTGTGTGCACGGAGGCGAACTGCGGTTTAATGTCGTGTCGGCGGCCTGCGCTCCAGGCACTCTCCGGCGTGTCAGGCAGCCTGTGGAGATGACCCTTTACGGGGAAAATGGCACAGAGAGAGCAGTCACATTTACACTGACATTTTTGCCATCACCTATGGCTATGTCAACAGGCCTCACACCAGCTCACCCTCCCACAGCAAACAGTGGATGTGCTTCAGTCGCAGCACGTACACACAGATGCTTAAAAGCTCCATTACAGAATAGAAGAAGGAAAAAAAAAACAGTTCTTACATCAAGTTTCACCCACAAAAATGTTCACATAAAACTGTGAGAAAATACATGGCATTATTTCTTAGGGACAAGTCAGTGTTTTTGACTTGATATTAATAAAGAACTCTGGTCAATTTTCAAATATATGCAAGTAAAAAGAAACAGAATAACTGATCACAGTTCTGGTTCTCAAATGTAGTGTAGTGACAAAATATTGTTACAAGTGCAATGCAACATGAAGTGCTTCATGGTACATCTGTAAGTCAGACATTGTTCCATCCATGAGATTTCATCTGTGTTTGTGAAGTCCACCTTCCATTATAAATGTAACAACATCCAAAAAGTTTTTTTTTTTGGTCATAACATTCCGCACCTTTTTCTTGGTGGAATGTACAGTCACTTGTAAAATATGTTTAAAAGAAGCGTTAACTGACGTAACTTGTCTAAATAAAAATAAATTCCAAACGATCATCAGTGGCTTTTTATTCTGATTTAAACCGCCGTAAAGTAAATCTGGGGAGCATGTGAATTCATAGCTGTTGAGAAAGATGATGAGAAAGGGAGGGCGCCGTGAATAGAACGGCCAAAGAGCAGAAATGAACAGGCTGTCAAGTAAATATTCAGTGCAGGATAAAGGTGAGCTCAGTGTTTTATCGGAGTAATTACAGTAAATAAAACGTGCTGTGTGTATCAACAAATGTTGGCAACTTTGAACGATGACAGTTTTGTGAATCGGTGCTGACTGATGGACGCGGTAATGACAGTTACAGTCTGAGTCACATACAACGACCATCTGTAATTAAAGCTCTGCTTCTTGTTGTGAGAATTGCAGCCGAGCGTAGAGAAACTGTGTCATCGGTCGGGAAGTGATGAGAGGGAGAGCAGGAAGCGGGAGAGAGAGATGTGTTTAAGTAACAACAACAACAACAACAACATTGAGAGAAAGATAAAAAAAAGAAAGAAACAAATCTGTTAATGAGCCTTAATAAGCTGTAGACTGTGTATGAGGTTATCAATAAATCACTGAAGGTTAACTAGCGGTGTTTGGTTTGTTGTTAGGTAATGGTCATTAGAGGAAACCATGGGGAAAAAAACAGATGCTTTATCAGCTGTTTTCCTCTCAATGGAATTGTACATAAAAAAAATTACATTTTTATAAAACGACTCAGCTCTAACTATTCAAATATAGCGCGGCTCTTCTTTCTACGCTTCACCGTACACACTGCATGCGATGTGGAAATATTTCAGGTTTTTTTTTCTGTTTGTGATCTAACATCAGCTTAGATTCTACAACAATTTAATGACAAAGTTGCACTAGGCTGAAGGTTTTAAGCAAATACCTGCGAAACTGAATATTCTATTTCTAAAGACAGGAAAGGAAGTCACAAAGAGTGTTAAAATAAGTCTGTGCATGTGAGTGTTTTGATTTGGAACTCTAGCCGTACCTAAGGTTCTCAAAATAGGTGCATGTGAGTGGGTCGACCGTGGGGTCTGTTTTCAAGAAATTGTGCCCCTACTTGGGAATTGTGTTGCGTGGAATTCCTGCATGTTCAGAATATTTGGAGATGGGTGGGGCTTCTCCAGAGCCATGTGAAGGGAACCCCCCCTCCCTCCACCCCCCCA
>NC_024318.1:5124309-5126060 GCF_000523025.1 Cynoglossus semilaevis
AGAGCTTATGAATGGCCTGAATACAACAAACGCCACTTTTCTCCCCCCTTTTCTCCCTCTGTGAGCCCTTCTTTTACCCCTCTGAGGATTTCTGGGAATGTGATGCATGTGTGTGTGTGTGTGTGTGTGTGTGTGTGAAAAAACCCAGTGAGAAGGAGAAGCACTTTGGTGAATGTTCCAGTGCACATGTGTGACCGTGTGCTAAGTGTATCGTCTTGTGGGTGTGTGTTATGCTTATGAATTTCTCGCCTGCCACTACGAGCCGTGTGTGTGTGTGTGTAAGTGAGTGTGTGTGTAAGTGAGTGTGTGAGTGAGGAAGTGTGTACCAAGTGGAATGGGATAGCAGGCCCCTGAGGCCTGAGTCTTGCCTGGGCAGCCAACCCGGGGTCATGCAGGCATTCTTGGTTGTGAAACTTTAGGAGTGGCCCATGAGGGATCAGCTCTAGGTCACATACTGTGGGACACCATCAACCCCCCCCCCCCTTTCTCCCCTGTTTTTTTTTTTTTTAAATACACGCAGTATCAACAGAATCCATCATTTAGTAATGTCCTTCAACCTCCTGAGGGAGCCCTTCTCCTTCACCGTAACTAGTAGTTACCAGGACAAAGAAAATATATTTTTTAACTTGGCCACATGGTGGCACGTGTTTATGATTCGTTTAATCTTTCACCCTGACTTGACCATAGGTGTGAATGTGAGTGTGAATGGTAGTACAGTCCGTGGTGTGAACCTGCCCTCACCTGATGAACCCTGGGATTCTCTTCTCCGTCGCTGCAGCCCTGAGTCAAACATTAAGCAACAGATCAAAAAAGTTCAAAAATGTTTTTAGAAATTGACGACAACATCTCACAAAAATTGACAGATTAATAATAATTAACAAAATACTTCACAAAATGTTTCTGAGAGCAAATACCAAAAGAAAGATGATCACGTCTACATTTAATATTATTTTGAAAAAGATCCAGGTAGTCTGACTAAAAATACTTCAAAATGAATATTATTTCGAAAAAGATCCAGCTAGTCTGACTAAAAATACTTCAAAATGATATTGTTTTAGTTTGGTATTTTAATTTAAGTCTTTCTTAAGTGAGACATTTGCAATTAATTGTATTATAAAACTTAATAAAGACCTGAAATAGCTCATCCATAAATAATTGCAGCCACTGTGACAAACCTCATATTCGTGATCTACGGTCCTTTACTCAGCAGTAAGAAAAATATTAGAAATCTATAGCTCATATTTCTTTAGCTGGAAGCCACTCGGCCTGACAAGATCGTGGCGTTTGGAGACGACGGGCTGATGAATCTGTGGCTATTAATTTGCCAGGCAGCAGAAAAATGGCTGACACCTTTGAAAAGACACACTTGCCCCATCGTAGATATCAGGCAGGTCAAAGCAGTCCCTGAGATTATGGTTCATAATCAGATCATAACAGATTAGCCCAGATACTGCTTGATAATGTCAGGCTTTGCCTTGAGACAGATAGATGTGGAGGAGTGATAAAGACATAAAGACAGAGGAGAGGAACAGAGGAGGAGAGGCAGCTTCATTAGCGCTCACTTGTTGAAGATCTGCTGACAACGGCAGCAGCAACGATATCCATCAATGTAAGGTTAATCTGGAAATCACCCGTGGCCAATTTCTGTTGGTTTTCCAAAGGAAACGTTCAAACCTACTGTGAAGAAAAGGTGGAAAAAAAATTTCAAAAAACATTGTGCAAATCTCATCCATTGAACTAGGTTCTTCCTA
>NC_024318.1:5126092-5132963 GCF_000523025.1 Cynoglossus semilaevis
AGAAATAAGTGGGAATGAAACATGAAGTGAAGATGAGGTTTGAAATAAACGGCAGTGAAGCTGAATGAGCACAGAACTGTGTACGTGTTTAGCTAATGCTAACGCAGATTCTGAAAATGCATGAAGAATGTTAACCTAGTTTTTTTTTACGTCATTATCTGTGTGTATGTCTTAGAGTGTGTAAGTGTGTGTGTGTGTATTTGTGAATGCAGGCGTGTGAGGGGACTGATAAAATATTCCTTCCCTTGGTTGGCCCCGGGGCATCTCAACTGCCCCTGGCTCCTTCCAGTCAGTGGCCTGCTCTCTAATTGACACACACACACACACACATACACACACATAACACACACAGTCTTGAAGAAAGACACATATATACATACACACGGATGCACACCCATGCATGCATGCATTCTCCATGCACGACATGCCCCCCCCCCGTCCTCCCGCCTTCGTCCTGCATTGATTCCTCCCCACCTCCCTTGTATCCCAGACCTCCCCCTCCTTCCTAACTAGTTGCAAAGACATTATCATGGCCGTTGAGTGTGGACCAGACCCAGAGTTGTGCCTGTGGCTTTTCCTCATGGGGAGAACTGGAGCTAGCAACCCTTAGCCGCTGCGCACTGTGTGTTTTGCTGCCCTGGGTTATCAGCAGTCTGCTGATGCTCTTAATGAGCCTGCTAGTTTGTATGGAGAGTGACTGAGTGATTCATTAGCTGGCTAGCTTACTCACAGTCCTGCTTATTTTATTTTATTTTTCTTTGTGTATTTGTGTGTTGGCGGTTAATTTAGCAGCTGACTTACCAGCAGATTGCGAGGATTACTTTGGAACTAATATGACGTCATTACAGACAGATGAAGAAGTAGCCACGCAGCAAATACTAATTATCCGGGACGTGTAATAGATTCCACAGAAGTCCCTTAAAACGGGAAAGGTTTGGGAATCCACCTGCACGGTACCGTGATCAGGAAGGACTCAGACGGAGACTTAACACTTACTGCGGGTGAAAGAAAATATAGATACACTGAAATATCACAGTAATTTAATTCACAATACTGTATCAATATTCTACAGCACTGGATGGATTTTTTTTATATCACCAATTCCCAGGGAAATATTCCTGGTGTTGGTTCATTTTCTTTTTCTTTTCTTTCTTCTCTAGTGATTCCAAATGTAGATCCCTCTGTTCCAGTGTCAGGAACTGATGTTCAGATGGAACAGAGTCTGAGACTAGTACACACTGGGACTACAATTACAAAAGTGGGGAAAAAAAACCCTCAATATATCATTGTGAAAGTGGAAAAAAAAAACCCTCAATATATCATTGTTACTACAGTATCGCAATATATCGTATCGTTGCCCCTGTATCGCGATACGTATCGTCAGATTCTTCACAACAACACACAGCCCTACTGCCTAGAGTACATACATCTGAGACCGGTTTGGTACATAAAAAAAAAAGAAAAAGAAAAAGCCTTGAATTATTTTTTAACATCTTCTAACCACTCTCATTCTCCTTTCCCTTGCTGTTTTAACCCCCCCACCCTGCTTCTCTCACATAGGCTGAGGCAACACTGTTGACATTTCCCCAACATGTCTGCCAGACACAACTTCATCACCTTTCCTGTCTCACTCCCACAGTCTGCTAAACTCTCTCTTTCCCCGATCTCGGCGCGGTTAAAGAAAAGCAGAAATCAGGCCCAGACCTTGCAGAGGTGATTGGTATCAAATTGCAGTGAAAATGGAAATGCCAATAAAATTGACAGACCTTTTCCCCCAGCCCTCCTTCTTCCTTTTCCTCCTCGTGTTAGGAGAAGTGTGTACGCTGTAGGTCAGACGTATGCAGATGTTTCTAGAAGGAGAAGGAGAAAAGTCAGAGTCATTCGAAGTTTATCACTTCATCTTTAATATTTGATCAGCAGCTCTTCAGCAGGTATGATAAGGGTTTCGTCTCAGTTTGTCATCATGAGCTCCTGTGGGTTGGTTTGTAGTTACTGGCCTCATGGGGTTTATATATATACACACACTGCCAACACCACTGCTGCTGCTGCCGCATCATTTAATGCATGATATCAATAGATACGAATGATATGAGCTGCTTTGAAATAACAGTCATGGTAATTGAAGAGCGTGCTATTGGTTTTTTTTTAATGTACAAGGGAAATGTAAAAGGGAAAGGAGGCGTTCGATTACAAGGCAGACAACAGTCAGACTACAGCAAGCTGTGGTCGACTGTTGTGTCGAGTCCACTGTGTCTGAAACCGAGTTTGAGTCATTGAGTCAAAGTCAGCTTGAGTTCTTAATGCTTGGTACTCACCAAGGTTTCTAATCTTGAGTTCTGTATTACTCATGAAAAAAAATCTCGTGATAATTTGAATCTTTCTAGGTTTGGAGGATGTTACTTTTCTACCACTTCCTCTTACAGTTGGCTTTAGTTTGGCAGGTGTGAAATTTACCACAACCAAACATGCTAATTCTCGTCCGCCTAAAATGTGTTTCTTTGCGATCTTTGGTACTGTTAACAAAAGTCCGATACCATGAGTAAGTGATGTCTGATTTCGGCTTCTTAGATTTTGGACTTGAATACTACTACACTGCCTACAGCAGTGGTTTCCAAAGACTGGGTTGCAACCTACAGAGGTATCATTAGCCAAAAGCCACTTGAAACCTGTGAAGGTTACGATGGACTTGGAGCCTGGACTTGGACACGTCTCTTATACGAGAGGAGACGGGGACTGTTTGATCAGAGCTGGATCAAACAAGGAGTCCATGATGAAACAGTAGCAAAGCAAATGTAATTTCTTCTGAAATCCACACTTTTTATCACTTCTTACACTATGCCCGAAATTTCTCACCTCTTACTAAGTCCGCCCACTGGCTGAGTTGATACTCTGTGGCCGCTCGCCTCTGTTTTCCCAGCCTGCACTGGGACGAGCCCCTGGGTTTGTTATTGTAGGCTTTGCTGAACATGAGCCGGTCTTTACAATGGATTGAAAGCATTTGCTTCCAATGAAAATCTGGTCTAAGATTACAGGTCCCGGGCTCGCCTCACCCCACTTTTCCACCAGACCCGCAGACGAAGTGTGTGGGGAGGACGGGAGTAAGAGGGACGAGAGAGGGATGAAGAAGTGGGAGTTTTTTTTTGTAGCTCTGAAACCGTAGGCTGGAAAATACTCACATGTTAAGCTCAGGCTGCATTTGTCCCAGGCTAATGATGTAACTCAAGCTTGCAATGTGAGTGTGTTTTCAGACAGAGCGCTGGGTCTAAAAGCTGCTGCAGAAATGATATAATGTGTATGTGTGTGAGTGTGTCTGCATGTACCCATGCTTGTGGGGACACTTTAGTTCTTCAGGGGACACTTTGTCCTTGTGGGGACATTCTGCGGGTCCTGAATGTGTTTGAGAGCGTTTTGAAGTTTATGATTTAGTTTGGAGATATAATTAAAATTAGAGTCAGATTAGAGTTAGAGTGAGGATTAAGATTAGACGGGAGGCTAAGGAATGGAATAATAGTGTGTGTTTCTGCAGTGTTTTAGCTCAGAAAATATATAAAGCAACGTTTACACCATATAGAGGAGACATGTCTGGTTTATTTGACACCATAGGTGGTCTGTACCTACAGAGAACTGTTGTGGTCTTGATCCCACAACAACCTCCTGTAGCTGTAGATCAGTATCCAGGGTTTTCATTTGCTACGACTTGAATACGAATGAAGTCGTAGTGATTTTTTTTTTAACAGAAAAAAGCACTGTATTTACACAAAAACAACAGTAAAATATAAAATATAAAATAATAGAAAACAACCACCCTGGACCTAGATGTGAGATCTTTTTTGAACCTCACTCGTCTGTTGCCCAAATCCAACTTTTGACCTTTTGGCAGTGTTACTGTGGCCCAACACTGCCAGCTTTGCATGCATATGTGCATATATTATTAATGTGCAGTGGCTGAATCACAGCATCTCTGAAAAGCAGGCTCCTGTTTGTTACCCCTCCCCCCCCCCCCCCCCCCCGCCTCTCCACAGCATCACCTTCACTTCCACACGAGGCCTCTCAAAAAAAAAAAAAAAGCCTTCAATATGTGTGTGCATATGCATCTCCTTCTGCCACAACAGTGGCTGTGTGATGAGAGAGTCAGAGCTATAGCCAGGAATGTTGTTTCATATGGATGGTGGAGAGCCTCCCTCTCTCTCTCTCCCTCTCTCTCTCTCTCTCTCTCCTAATGGTGTCTATAATTCAGGTGCCCTCCAGGCATGCTTTCAGGAATTCTTTTGCCTGAGGTAATGGGGAGCAAAGGCCTGGTTTTCGGCCCATGATTATTCCATTGATGTGGCAGGTTGGAAAAAAGTAATCTCCAACCGGATTAGAACCAACATCCACATTAATTATCGATGAATCGAGGGGGCTTTGGGGTTGTTTTTTTTATTTTTTTATTTTAGCTAGGTGCTGGGTGTCGCCCCACTCTGAGTTGGTGCAGGAGTGAAAAGGTGTTTGTCTTCACTTATAGTTATTTACAGCACAGCAAAACACGACTGGAAGCTTCAGAAGTGCTCTGTGTGTAATCAATAAATAAGCTACTCCAATTCAATGCACCGCTTCAGCATTTTCACCCCTTTTTTTTTTGTTTTAAACTCGCTTTCAAATAGGAGAAGCAGGGGTGGCTGTTGTCAATTGTTCATTCAATGTCATGTTTCTTTAATGGGTTTAGTAAGTGAAGCAAGCAGTTTTGAATAATAAGAATTCTCTTCTCTAAGAAAAAGGTGGTAGAGTTTTAGAAGAAGGAAACAAAAACCTCATTTGTTGATGCACAGACAGCTGTGCTTATTGAGTCACATACAGGACCTTCAGTGGTTTCTATGTTTAACTTAGTGGTGCTGTATTAACAAGATTAAAATCTTTTTCATTTACTGCATAAAATAAAAAACATCATCAGCAGTTAACTTCTTGGTGAAAATTATTAACTCGGGGTTAAGTTGAAAGAACAACTGAAATTGTTAAGGGTAGCAACAAAAGTTGAAGTGACTTGAGTGAAGAAACGTTTCTCATTTCTACCCAAACCAAGTTTTTGGTTGATGCTTAGTTAGCTTAAGTCTGTTAGCCGTTAGCCTGCTAACCTTCCAGAATACATGGCCATTCCAGTCAAACTGTCTCTCTATTTGTAATCAAACATTAAAGAGTTAGTTTTGTGCACTTTCTTTGTTCTTTGTCTCAGATGCTCTAAGTTGCCCCCCTCCTCACCCCCCGCCCTCCCCTTAGGTGAGGTTAACTGGCCTTAATAGAGTCTTATCAAAGCCCTACAGGTTGCTGTAAGCAGCCATGATGCCATTGTTATGAAAAGCAGCCCAGCTTTGTTAGCTCTGTTTGTGCCTGCGACTTTCCTTTTTTTTTTCCACCTATTTTCCTTTTATTTTCTGTCCCACCCCCTGCTTCCCTTTTGTAGTGCCATGTTACTCTTTCCACCTCAGGTAAAATAGCGGAATGCGCTAGGGTGACGCTTCAATAACTATTTTCCCCTCAGGATAATAAAGACTAAATCTCTCTGTCATTTTCAATTCTGCGCGGGTTTGGATGGCAGAGTGGGGAAATGCGACCTTACAAGTCCTTTGTGCTTCGCCTTCCCGTTCTCACAGAATACGCTCGATGCGTTTTCAAGTGTAGAAAAATGAAAGGCAGGGTTATTTATAAATGTATTAAAAATGAATGCGTTTATGAAGGCGCTGTTTTCCAGCTATTGTTGCGTCTCCTCACCCCCGGAATCCTCTCCGAAATCGTATTTATTTGCTTTGAATTCAGAGGCACGGCGAATGCAGGCAGTAAACAAACCATGTGTCTAATCTCTGCTGTCTCTTCTGCCTGTTTTTTTTTTTTTTCTGTGTCATGTGACAGGTGACGGCCTGGACAACAGCGTCGCCTCACCGAGTACAGGGGACGACGATGACCCAGAAAAGGAAAAGAAACACAACAAGAAGAGAGGGATCTTCCCCAAAGTGGCCACCAACATCATGAGAGCATGGCTCTTCCAGCACCTAACGGTGAGTTCACGCCGGCGGCAGCAGCAGCAGCAGCGTCTGCTCTGAGCGCAGCAGCAGTCAAACTGTCTGTCTGTCTGAGCTCTGGAGGAGAAGTGTAACCTGACTCTGAGTGGAACAGATTGACAGAGCTTCAGCCGCGCGGAAAAAAACCCCCAGATGTTTTTCTCAGATCCTGCACATCTCCAATCTTTGCTCAACGTCTTATTTCGCTCGCTCTGATTTTTGAGGTCTGTTAAACCGATTTATTGGCCGACGCTTCATTCCCTAATGTGAATATTCTGTTTTTTTTTAATTACATTTCTAAGCTTTCATGTCCTTAGACACACTTTGAGTTATTGTCAACAAATCTGGCACAATCAAATTTTTGGTGCCTGCATCTGTAATCTCAGAAAAAGAATGGAAACTGTTCAGTTGCACGTGTCATGTCCAGACAGCAGAAAAAAGCAGATTTGTGAATTTCATATGTAAAAAAAACAACACTTGTATCTCATGGCTTATGCATTCACTTTTATACTTCGGTGTATTCAAAGATGTACAGATTGTACACTCTTTGGCCCCCGCCCCGGTTCCTTTTATCCGCCCTCTCTACATTATTTCCCCCGTTAGTACAGTCAACACTTCAAAGACACGGGCCTGGTTTTTAATCTGCCATGATCTCAGCAGCCAGAGCTCGCTCGGCCCCTCATCTGCTGAAACTCAATAAGGTTGAAGCCAATGAGAGACGCCCCTGGCCATAACTGCCGCTGATACATAGATGAACCTTATTAGGAACAAATCTGTCATTATTTAACAGATGCCTGGGATGCTGCAAAGGCCTGTGGTTTGGCTTTTTTTTTTTTTTT
>NC_024318.1:5133345-5134922 GCF_000523025.1 Cynoglossus semilaevis
CCAGTGTTAGGAACTGATGTTCAGATGGAACAGAGTCTCAGACTAGGATCACACTGGGACTACAGAGACATTGGGGAAATTTTTTTTTTTTAAAAATCGCAATACATCTCGGCTCCTGTGTATCTCAATATATCAATGTATCGTTGCCCCCCCCCGTATCGTGATACGTATCGTATCGCCAGCTCTTTGACAATACACACCCCCTGATACGAAACTGACAATAAGAATCCAGAGCAGTGTGGAGAGGAGCGTGTACTACACAGATTGTGCCTGTGTCAGGGCTTTGTGGAGAAGATGATCCGGTTTGGCAGGGAGTGGGTGTTGGTTTGAATTGCACAAGTCAACAGGGAGGATGCTTGAGGAGAGTAAATTAGTTCTTGGATTATTATGAATATTGCCTGAGTTCCACATTATTTATTTATTTAGAGTCTTTTGGATTTGTTGTGTCCTCGTCAAAAAAAAAAAAAAAATTCCAAAAAGACTGATATAGAAAGCTTGGGTTTTAAATTATTCACGTCAAAACTAACCATGCATAATCCAGTTTTTTTCTTCAATAATTAGACTTTCAAAAATGGTTTTGACTCTCTTGGTGCGGACAGATCCAGAACGTCTGTCTGATCTTTGTAGACCGGTCTGACAGGAGGTTCTTGGTTCTAATCAACGTCTTATTGTTAATAAAATCTGCTTTTGTGCATTTTCTGAGGACAACGTGAGGAGGAGGCGATGGTTTTTTTTTAGCGTTGTGGACGTCTTAGAACCGTTGTAGAACGTTGTTCCACACATATTCATCGCTGACGGCGAAATGAAATCCAGACAAACATTGTTGTTGTTTTTGTGGGATATCTGTTCTTCATTTTTGTGAAGCACTGGCTTCGCAAGCGTTGCCTAAAGAAGTCTGGTCTTTTTGTTTTTTTTAACACACATTGTCTTACACTGGCAGCACGTCTCTCCTTGTCTCCTCTGAGCCTCGTCTACAGCATCAACTTCAGTCTTGGTAGTGATGCAAACAAATATATATATATATATATGTTAGTACATGTAGTTTCATAACATCAGCCAATGGAAACTGATGGAATAACTACACAGAACCAGCAGGAAGGGCCGCTCTTGGTAGGACTAACTTAATAACCTTTGGTCGACGTTGACTGTTTTCTCTCCGTGTAGGGCGGAAGTGTCGACTTAGACGAAGAGCTGGGAATTGGAAAAAAAATTAGAATATTTTCTCCTCTGTTTTTTTTTTTTCATCCTTTGTGTGATGGACAGAGTGACAGGCAGAGAGAGCAGTGCTATTGAATCTGTGGCCATGACGGCACTGACTTCTCTCCAGCACGCCCTATGAGCTCATAAGTTCTCGAGAAGGAGAGAGAGAGAGAGAGAGAGAGAGAGATTGTGGGAAAAAGTTTGTCGCAAGAATTTGGCGGCTCTGACTTGGAGCAGCTACAAAACATTAGTGTTTACCACTCGTCACAAATGGCCACACAGAGCTGTTTGCTGCCAACTTGACATGCAGTTGTAAACTTGGTGGGGAACCAAAATAAAGAGAGGCGGTGGAGGTGGGGGGGAGGTGAGGGGGAGGA
>NC_024318.1:5134936-5136247 GCF_000523025.1 Cynoglossus semilaevis
TGTGTTTGCCCCCCATCCTTATTAAAAAAAAAAAATTTTATTGTCTTAATATGAACCATATTGAGAGTGTTTCATGAACAGCACTGGGTTAAAGCAGGACAGAACATTTAAATTGGACTTTTTTTTTTTCTTTAATAAAAAACCCACAGGAAAAAAAAAGTTTCCACATACAGACATTGATCAATAGAAACACAATAACAAACACACACTCCACAGTCACTTACAGCACCGCTCATGTTATAGCCGTAGCGTCATTATTTGGATCACTTTCTTTCTGCTGATCTTACGTTAACGAAAACAGCGATGTAATGTTGCTTTGCTGTTAACAAACATTAACTAACATTATTTTAGTCTGACTTTGATTTGAAAGTTGGTTTTAAATTATTTATATTTGTAAAAAAAAAAAAATTCTGATATGGATAAATCCTCACATTTGATTGATTCATTGGCAACTTTTTGCCATGGAGGTACCAGGAGCTGGAACCAGGAGCTGGAACCAGGAGCTGGTACCAGGAGCTGGGCTGCTGTGCCACTGGACTGCACCTCTGCCTCTCCCTCCTCTCCCCCACAAATTAGTTATTTTCTTGTTTAATTTAACAAGGAATGAAGTAGTAAATGAAGGCTTAGGCCTAGAAATCCCCAGTGCATCCTGGGCCGTGCTCTGCTCCTCACTCCCCAATGAAAAGGCAATTTGTGAAATTATGTGATAGAGTAATTAGATGGAATTCATCCACACACACACACACACACACACACACACACACACACCCAAATCCTTGTTAAGATTGTTGCCTTGTGTGTGTGTGTGTGTGTGTGTAGTGGAAGAGTGTGCTCTGGCATCCAGAGTGTTAGCATGGCTACATTAGCCTGGCAGACTGGGACACACACACTCACACACACACTCTCACACACACCCCCTCACTAACACTCTCATTCTGGCTCTCCTCCTCTCTTATTTGTACACAGACCCAGTGTAATGAGAGGCAGCCATGATCGCAGCTCATAAAAAAAGCCAAACCCGCAAACCCTCAATGAGCTGCTTTTTCTAGCCCTCCCTTTCTCCTCTCCTCTCCTCTCCCCCCTCCTCCTCCTCCTCCCCCATAACCTCCTTGGTGGTTCTGCCCCTTAAAATCTGTAAAATCCACAGAAAGAGAGAGATTATAAAAATCCCACTGGAAAGCATATCTCCCGTTGATACAATTAGAGTCTAATTTAACTGCTGGAGTACGCAGATGTAGCTGAGCTGGGGGAGAGCCGTCGTCGCCGCCGCCGCCGCTCCCCCCCCCCCCCCCCCCCCCCCCCCCCCCCCCC
>NC_024318.1:5136561-5138938 GCF_000523025.1 Cynoglossus semilaevis
TCCCCCCCCCCTCCCCCCCCCCCCTCCCCCCCCCACAGCAGCATGGCTTTCTGAGCAGAAACAGGTGTGAAAAGTGATATAATTCATTTCTGCGCTGGCAGAGGAGGCCAGGAGCCTGGCTGCTCCGGGCCCCGGGTGGTGGTGGTGGGGGGGGCGGGAAGAAATCTCCACCGAGTCTGCAGGGTTCAGGGGAAGTGATGAATGGCTGAGCTAATGGATTTCATCACCGTGTTTAATTAATAGACACTGTGTCGCTAATTTGTTTTGTTTTTTTTTAAATAATCAAAAGAAACAGTTCAGAATGAACGAAAAGTTCAGTTAAAGAAAAATGAACAGAAATAGTACAGACATGGAGAACTGAAGGTTTAGAATGACGGGAATTCATTATTCAGCAAACAGTTAAAGAAATTAAATGAACTACAATTTTCTACATTAATCGCAAATACTTTAGGCATGAAACAGACACAGATTCACCTGGTTTATGAAGCTGCTTCTTCTTCTTCCTGAACTTTTTTTTTTATGTTAAATAAATCTGTAAAGCCTGGTCTGAACGGCAGAGATGAGAGGGAAGAAAAAGTTTGAGTCAGAGGTCAGAGTTCCACGCTGCCTCCAGTGCCATTAGTCTTGGGCTGTTTATTGCTGGAGCCTGGACATGTCAGCACCCTGGTCACCTGGGGCGGGTCGGGATCTGTGAGGGTTATTATTCTGCTGATTCTGTCTGCGACTTTAGGCTATTTTTGTTTTTGCTCATTTGAAAAAAAAAAGAAAAGAAAAGAAAGAGATGAATGAAGAAAACTTTAATTAAGTGAAGCCAGACTTTGTAGGTCAGAAATATTATTTAAAAAAGATTATTTTAATATTAAATACTAAAAATAGTCAGAAGATTTTTCAATAGAGGTTTATGTTTTTTGGATTTAAACCTCAGCTGATCCTGACCCTCTCCCCAGATTAATGCCACCTAGTGGTTCGTTTTTTACTTTTAAACACCTGGATATATTCTTGACCTCTTTCTTGACCTTTTCCAAAAACTTTAATTTGAACTGAACCTGTCATGTTGTCCTGGTGACTCACCTGGGCTGCTCATGGCCTATGGGTTTAAGTCGAGAGTGCTAGTTTGAATCCCTGCCCCAGGAGTGAGGCCCTTTGTTTTTGTGGATTGGTTAAATGTGAGAGAAAAGATAATGGTCACTGATAAAAAACAATCAGGATCAAAAGAAAATGTAACTCAGAGAGGAAGCTCAGTCAGGATTATCAGTGTTGGGACTGATTCATGAATAAGGACCGTACACGTTGATAAATCAGTTCTTGTGGCCTGGTGTCTCCGATTAGGCTCTTAATTCAATCTGAGTGGCCGTCAGAAAGTTAGGCGCCAGAGCAAGGGGCTTTTTTTGAGAAAGGAAAAAAAGAGAGAGATCTTAAGACGTCAGACAGTCGGATGGATCTGCCAAAGGCCGAGACGACAGAACCAGACAACAACGTAGTCTTAGACTGGACGTTATCTCTGGGTTCAGATGCAATATTTCTAAGAAAGTGGGTTGGCTTCAGGGCTGTGTGTGTGTGTGTGTGTGTGTGTGTGTGTGTGTGTGTGTTAGTGTTAGAAAGGAGTCCAGTGTTTGGTGCATTTGGACAAGGGCATTTGGAAGCAATGACTTGGTCTGTACCAATCAGAGAAGGAGTGGCTGGTGTCAAAGAGAAGGCAGCTGAGTCAACCTGGCTACCACCCCCACACACACACACACATACACACACACACACACACACACACACCATTACGGTGCTCCAACCCCCACATTACCCCACACCTTGTAATGAAAACATCATCAATTATCCTTCCTGACAGGCCCCAGGGACCAAATGCAGACAGCTCTCTTTGGGGGCTTCTCTTTGTGAACTGACCCTCACGGACACACACACATTCACACACACATATACACATACATACACGTACAAGTCTGCGGCTAAAACACTTGCTCTTTGTGAGCGTTTCCTCACGTGCGTGCATGTGTGTGTGTTTTCTGTGTTATTGAAATCTTGAAATAGATGAACGCTCAATCTGCTGCATCGGTGGTTCACGGTGACGGTGTGTGGAGGTGTCGGGGGGGCAAGGAGGTGTGTCTCTGCATATGTGGGGTACTGGGGGTGTTTCTGCAGAGGGAGGGAGAGGGGGGTTGGGGGGAGGGGGGTAATGGTGTGGTGAGGGCAGGGAGAGGCCATCAGTTTCTCCTGAAAGGCCATCTGTTCCATGATTGATGAATGGAGTGATGGAAGGAAGGAGGGATCGGGGAATAATGGTGGGATACAGTAGTGTGAAGAGAGACAGATGTGGACACTTGGAGGACGTTGGAGCCATTAGTAGAAAGTTCCTGGTGCCACCGCC
>NC_024318.1:5139023-5144739 GCF_000523025.1 Cynoglossus semilaevis
GGTTTCCGGGCGGAAACAGTTGGTGGTTGGGTGGAAGTTAGAAGAAGAAGAAGAAGAAGAAGAAGACATGGGTTTTAATCACAGCTCCGTTATCAGAGTCAGGTTGTGTTTAATAAGAGTGTTAATGAATCAATCAACCGTCTATCAGATCCTCTCTCCGTCATCCCCTCTCTCTCTCTCTCTAACTCTATCGTATAATTTCATCCATGAGAAACGATGTAACTCTTCAGTGTGTGGTTTCACTGTTGTACGTCAGGATGATTGACGGCTCCGTGCTGGAGATGTGCCTCACACCAGTTTTACTTTTCATTATCAGTTGTACGTTTGTTGACACATTAGATTCTCCAGCCCGTTACCCTGACCCTAACTATAAGAAACACCCCCCCCATAGAAATAGCTATACCAGAAACCACACACACACACATTTACAGCACATAGACCCCTTGTAGTCATGTCAGGGTGGGGGTGGGGGTGGGGTGGATTTCCCCACCTGTGACGAGTCAAAGTGTGTGGAAGAGTCTGGGAAAATTCAAATCAACCGTCGACTCCCTGGATTAATCACTGAGATTATCAACGTCGGTCTGTTATTCTGACCCGGGGCAAACACATTACCCCACTCCCGCCCCCCCCAATGATTAGGGTTTTTTTTTTTGTGTTTATTTTTAATCTGATATATCAACTCGGCTTAGTGTGAAACCACATTAGCACATTAGCTGCTAGCCGTCGCCCGATGGCCGTATTTGGTGTTGCACAGGATTGTGAGGATTTTTTTTTTTTTTTTTTTTTCTGGCTGGGTTCAGCAGCTCAATACACTTTACTTACAGCAACTGCAGCAGGCTGCCCTAGTTACAGACACACAGTGTGTGTGTGTGTGTGTGTGTGTGTGTGTGTGTGCACACATCTGACTTGATTGCATATGCTTTTTGCACTTGTATTCTGTATGTGTGTGTCAGATTTATGTCTCTTTTTTTGTCAGTATGCGCACGTGTGTGTGTGTGTGAGACATTGTCTAAGTGTGCTTGCGTGTGTGTGTGTGCGTGTATGTGTGTGACATTCCAAGTATGGCCCTGATGGATGCTGTGGTTTGTCGTTCATGGTAATCAGTTTTCACGTTGGCTGAACTAATTTATCAATTCAGTGCCTCCCACTTGTGCCCTCGCCCAGGCGTGAACCCACTTTCTCTCTCTCTCTCTCTCCCTCTCTCTCTCTCTTTCTCTCTCTCTTTCTCAATACCTCTTTCTGCAAAACCATAAGGGTTTCCTATCTTTAATGCATGCCTTCTGCAACACCCCCCCCCCCCCCGTCCTCCCCCATCCCTCTTTCCCGCCCTTCCCTACCATTTTCCATCAAGTACAACAGTGTTGCTCTACATCTGAATGGTCTTGAACTATGACATCAGAGCAGAACAGTTGTGTTTGTGCTGTTTGGAGCAGAGACAGCTGTGGTTTACACACACACACACACACACACACATGCCAAAGATAAAGGCAGAGACGTTGTTTCAGAATCCACTGAAAGGTGCTAGCTGCTGTTCCTTTCCTGTTTTTTTCTCAGTACGATCGCTCTCTTTAATCTTACTTTTACAAGTTGTGTTCTCCCTGATCCAGTTATTGACGTCGAGATTATGTCCCTAAACTGAAGGATTATCAGGAGAGTAAAAATGCAAAGATGAGCCTCGAGGTAAATATATGTCTGGAATATGGTCAGAATGAACCCAGATTGAAGCTTGAAGTAGCTACGAGTCGGTGACATAAGAGACGCTAACTCTTCGCCGAGGGTGTCCAATAAGTAGATCAGGATCTAGCAGACTAGATGTGTTAGCTGTTAGCAAGCAACCGTACAGATCTCCAAGTTCAGGTTCGGAAGGCAAGACATCCGACATTTTTATCATTTCTTTATGGAAAGTTCACTTTTCTTTTCACCAGAATCCTCCGCTGTACTCAGTCGGTGAAGGTGATACAGACGCCACGGCTGTAGGATTTCTCTGTGTGTTTACACTCGCTCAGCTGCCTTCATGGGCACCGGGGGTGTGTGTTGGACCGTGTTTTTTGTGTGTGTTACACTGAATGTGTGTGTGTGTGTGTGTGTTTGTGCGTCCTCAGGAGTGAGAGAAATCATAGCTAGTGACCCTGTTGGTGAACACAGACTTGGAATAAGTCATGGTAGAGCAGTTGGACACAGCTTTGGGCAGAGGATGGAGTGGGAAAACCAACACCAGCTCTCTCTCTCACACACACACACACACACACACATGTGGAGACGGATTTGGCCTTTCATTTCTCCAGCGTTGGTTTGACTGTTTTGGTTGTGTGTTTTCACCCACCTCTCCCACCTTTCCTTCCCCTTCCTTCCCCTCTTTCTCTAAGGCGTGCTGTTGTTGTTGTGTTAGCGATGGCACGGGGAAGTGAACACGGTCGAGGGTGCTGCTCACTTGTTTGTTACGACGGATTAGGTCATTGATTTGTAAAAGCTGTGCACTGATGGAGAAGGCCCCGCGCTGCTGGACCTGAAGGGGGGGAAATAGCATAAAAAACAGTGTCAGGGAGACGGAGGGGAAGCGTTGGGCCGAGGATGATGATGAGGATGATGATGAGGGAGACGGATGTCGGACTGGAGGAGAGGGCGAAAGATGAGAGCCAAGTGTAAAAATAAAAACAGTTAAGTGGAAGCGGAAGAACAAACGCATGAGCATCAGATGCTTCAGCAAAATGTTAAAAATAGACCAGAGCGACTGAGAGGAGAGGTAGAGCTGGAGACGGAGGTGGAGGTGTCGGAGTAAAGAAAAGGAAAAGGAGGAGGAGACAGAAAGGGTGGGAACGTTCCACTGCCTTCAGCTGTGTCCCATTCCCTTTTATTCCTGCCGCTCCAAAGAGCATAAGGGAGCAATTGTGAAATACCTTTACCTAGTTCCACATTCTCCCCCTCTCCAACCCAGGTTCTTTTACCCCCCCTTGGGGCCGACGGTGAGTTTCTAATTAAAACGACAGGAGCAAAAGGGTAATTATGATAATAACATAATAATATCAGCGGGGTTATTAGAATGTTCTGTGGTCCCCAAATCACTTCCTCGGAGAGATCGTGTTTCAGTGGCATTACATGAAGTCACATTTCCTTGAAAGTCAGATGAAATGAAACGGGAATTCCCTCACGGCCTAAGAACAATTGGAGAATCCGATTCCCTCCTGTATGTCATAGCCTTTAATTCTCTCAAAAGTTCTCTCGCCACAGCGCAGTATCACTTACAGGCTCCACGCTTTAACGGCTGAGAAAACTGCTTTTCTGTTTAATCATTTTTTGTAGCTCTCAGGCCTTCCTGTAGTCAAACTTCAGTAGAATCCTAATACTTATTAATGCAGTTGGAGTTTCTACTGCTGTAAAACTTCCCACAAAGATTATGTAAATTAGTAAATTGCTCCTTGTATGTGTTAAAGTTGAAAACCAACACCAACTTCCTCCAACTGTCGGTGGGAAAGTAATTCACCAAAGTGCCTTCATTTCTCCATGCACTGAATGAAAACATTTGGCAGAAGAGAATATTCCCAATTCAGGAATAAACTCAATAGGTGTCTGCCCCAACTGGTAGATGTGTGAACTACATGTTCCAGCCCTACTTTCCTATATTTGAGGCAAGAAACGCTCCAGGTCAAATCACAGTTTGTCTCGTCGTCACATGGTCAAGTGTAACTGCTGCCAAATAACGTTTACTCTTAAACTCGGCTACAAACACACACTTGGTGCCACTGTTCTTGGTACTAATTCCCAGCACTCAGCCTATTGTGTCTGTGCTGTTCTTTTGTAAACCTGAACTTTTTTTGTTGTTGTTAGATTTTCAGTCCTACAGTAGCTGACTCACGGTACTGTATCATGTAGATTTTCCAAGGAACCGGTACTCTTTGTTGCATCCTGCTGTTCTTCTCTCGGCTTTCTCTGGTACCTGCCTGTGATGAGCCTCTGTGGTTCCCTCCCACTCCCCATTTGCACACCTCCCCTCCAGCCCAGGCAGCCCTGAGGCAGCCCACCTCCAGCTGTGGCTGCCGTTCACCGCGCCACTTGGTGCGAGTACCGATTGCTTTGGAGTGCCTCCCCTCGCTCAAATAGGCGGTAATTATGGGCTTAAAGAGGTTTAGTGGTCCAGCAAACTACATAATCACCCCCTGAATTAGCCCCAGCTCATCAGCCTCAGTCCAACGAGCAGCGCTTACCACTCGCGCTAGCTATCAGCCGCACCCCCTTCCCTTTATTGCACAGAGGGAAGCACAGCAGCAGGTGTTGTGCAACATCCGGCCCCCTTAATAAATTTAGCCTCCCCTGAGCCGGAATAGGGAGGAACTAATGAAGCACGCCTTCGCTGTGAGTGGAGGCGACCAGGAGAGTGCAGATGCCCGACACACATACACATACACACACGTACACACAGCTCACAATGGAGACGCGTTCCGTCAGTGTCGACACACACACACACACCTCGTCCTTCACACTGCGTGAAGCAACAACAATGCAGCACTTTGTTAAGATGAGCTGAGATGGTCATGTGTATACATGACATTAGCTGCAGAGCACACATAAGCCAGGGACCCACCCAGCTGTGGAGCTGCAGCTACCACCACCACCACACCACCGCGCTGCTGCCTCAGATACATACGTTTGGTACCGACTCAGTATTTTGATAGTTTATAGTTTTAATTCCAATAAATCCATAAAAACAAATATGATGAGAAACAGTTTCTTTGGCGTTCTCATTTTTGCCATCACGTATGGAACACACCTACAGTTTGTTTACGGAACTGCAGTAGTTCTACAGCCTTTGCACCAAATCAGTCTCTGGAGCTGATCGAGGCCGTTTGATTGGATGGTGACTGAAACGTCAGCCTTAAAAGCTAATGATCGTGATCGACAAAAACATCTGTGAAGTTACGATTTGCTAATTTGTACTTTTTTTAAAGTTTTGTGGTTTATCAAAATAATGTGTTTGGCTGATTTTAATTCATTTTATTCATCATTTAGTCGGAGGTGTCGGAAGTGTTGGCGGTTCGTCCTTGTAGTTGTTGGTCAGTTGTTGGTCAGTTGTTGTCCTCGTTGTCGTCGCTGGTTGCAGGAACGGATGTGAGAAGAGAAGAGAGATGCACTGCTTTCTTCTTTTGCATTGGAGCAGCTTGAACCAGAGGAAATTAGGTTAGGAGTGCTTTGTATTTTGCCTGTTGTTGTTTTGTTCACCCCCCTCCTCCCCTTTCTCCCCCCCCTCCGCTCCCAGAGCCAGCTTTGTTGCTGGGTCCCTGCTCCCTAATGAAGTCAAAGGGATGTCAGTGGATGCCACCTACACACACACACTGAGTGGAATTTGAAATGGTGCAGCCGGTGCTTCCATACGGAGGATGGATGGATGGATGGATGGATGGATGGATGGATGGAGGACTCCAACACACGGACGGAGCAGGGAAAAGTTTAGGGAAATTGCAGGCTGGCTGTGTGAGATACAACAGGCTTAGAGTTTGGAACGCTTGTTTTAAAATCTGCTCATGCTCAAGGTTCTGGGCATTTGTTGTTAGCATAACAATGTGCTCGACTCCCCAAATATTTAAGGCAATCTCATACACTCCTGGCAGCAGGAGCACTACACTTCCAGTAAACTCCAGTATGTGTGTGTGTGTGTGTGGACAGTTCCCTATGATACTCTGATGCCCTTTTTAAAAAGGCCCCCAGATTAGCCGTCAGGCAT
>NC_024318.1:5144775-5158580 GCF_000523025.1 Cynoglossus semilaevis
GGGAACAGCGTGGGGAGCAGACCTGGCCAAGACCAGGCTGCCGACTTCTACCTCAAGTTAAACACCATGAATAATGCTGTTGTTGACATTTACAGTGTGGGGGTTTCATCTTTAAGTTTTGCTGTGAAAAAAAAAAAAAACTTTATTAATAACAGAGACAAAAGTACACGGTTGCACAATCGCACGTTGTTTACGGTGATTCATTGCGATTACTGGTATCCTGGTGTCTGTGGTCGACCTCAATCATTTGGTGGTACCGAGAGAGAAATGGCAACAGCCCTCACTCACCCTTTTACTCACCCCCTCACCTCCCTCATCCACACGTCATGATCTCTGGGCATCGTTGAGTCAAACATCCGGTGGCTGTGTGGAAACTTATGACGTCCCTGAGTCTTAGATCTTCTTACTCCAACATGGTCCGGACTTTTAACCTTCAACACAAAGACTAGGAAGCACCAAAATATATACGTACGATGACAGTGTCCAGGGAAATGTGACGCTGTAATTTTAACAATGTAAAAAATAATAACGTAGAAAATATGAATCAGACTCTGACTGACATTTCGTAAAAGTCACACATTTTTAAATTAATTAATTATTTAGAAAATGTGAAAATTGGTTCCTCACTTTTCACAATATATATTTATATATATATTTACAATATATATTTATACATTTATATTACATAGTTATATATACTAATATGTAACTTAGATATACTACTGTATAATAGTTTATAAATGTTTAAAAATATATTTACAATATATTATAATATATATATTTATATGTATTTATACAACCTATAATAATATAGTTATTTTTTACCCTTTCGAGACCCTTGCTTTATCCCTGTGGACGACCAAGGTGCCGCAGACCCCATGTTGAACACCAGAATCCTAGACTAGAACAGTGAACCGACTGAGGAGGACAGATTTCAGGGAGCGTTACTGTCACTACACTGATTCCTGCTCTTGTTCTTTTTTTTTCCTCACCCGTGTCCTTCTCCCCCCGCGCCCCACCGCTGCTCACTGAGACATTAAGGTGAGACTTTACACAAATTGCAAAGATGCAAAAAAAAAAAACAACCAAGAATTACGAAGAATGCCACGACCTTTTGCAGAGTTCCTTCCTTTTTATGACTGTAAACATCTCACTGAGTTATGGCTTTGAGGGAGAAGATTAAAATTACGACGGTTTGGTTTGTCCCGAAAATGTTGAAAGTTCAGTCGGCACAAAGTGACATTGATGGCAGACCAGAGGGATTAGCATATTAGAAGTCACTTTTATCAAGTAATTTAAGGTGAGTTGGAACAAGGGGGAAGAAATGACTTATTTACTTTGTAACAGGTCAAATTATTACCGTGTTACGAGGTTTTTACAGCACATTTACCATATTATTATAGTTATTTTTTGACCCTAGGAAAGGTCACAGACCCAAAATGACCAAACTTGATCAACTTGAGGGTGGGGTCTGTAATACAAACGCTGGTTTGTATTACAGATTTATATTATTGTTAAACATTACATCTAACATACATTTTCAACCACAGCGTCGAAAATTGATTTTTAGATTATGTCAGAGACGGAGGAGTAAGTAGGGGGTCTTAAAGAATATTTAAGCTCTTATCACTGCGTAACCCCCCCCCTCCCCCCAGGGGGGCGGGAGGGAGGCTGCAGATATCTGTTTCCTAGTCTCCTTCTCTGCCTCCTCATCCTCTCTCCTTGTCCTCTTTATCCTTCTTCTCTCTCTCCCTCTCTTTCCATCACTCCCTCTCTTGTTCTCGTCTGATGAACTCGGAGAGGAAGACGAGATGTCAGGCAGACGGGGAGGAGATGTTCTCGATGCACGTGCACGGACACATGCGCATGTGTTTCTGCATGAATTTGCTAATATCACCACTTCAACGGTCTTGACTCTGTTAGATACGCACACGACAACAGACAACAGCGTCTGTTGTTGTGTGCACTCACACTGGGATTGATAAGACGCACAAATGACAGAGAGAGAAATAACAAGACCCCCCCGCCCCTCCGTTTACCCACATGCTCAGAGAGCAGGGTGGAAACCTCTCATGAAGGGAGTTGTATATTTGGAGAAGACGTATCATTAAGATAGGCGGAGGGAGAGGAAGGTAGGAAGGGAAGGAGGGAAGGATGTGCAGAAACTTTCCATCTGCTCTTGAAAAGAACATGTTATTGCTTTTCTCACTAAAGGCCTCTCTCTCTCTCTCACTCTCACTCTCTCGCTCGGCTGAACTGCAGCCAACAGTGTTGTGGAAAAAAAAAAGAAAAAAAGATGGCAGCATCACTCAGAGGCGATATTAAAACTCGACAAAACAGAAACTAAATCACAATGTTTTGAAACATGGCCGCCGCTTTGACAGATTTGTTTAAGGTGAGAGACAAACGGCTGTCGAGTCGTTGGCATCGGTCCTCTCAGTGAACCACCAATAACACAGAACAAATGTATGGTCTTTATTTACTTGTGTCTCTTCATCTCCACGTAGTTAATAGATCCTGTGTCCCCTGAACTGATGTCAGGAATGAGACGGCAGAGAACAAATGACACAATAAAAACATCCACACTATGTTCTGTTGGCAGCTGCTAACACTGTTTAGCCTAAATGCTAATACTGTAGCTTTGCTGTGGTGGTGGAATGTGATGTCAGGAGGGAGGTGGGACTGAAGGTTCAGTGTTAGAAACCTTGATGTGTCTGTCAGTCACATCGTCATCTTAAATCAGATTATCAGTTAAAGGGTAATTAACAAACCAAGATTATATTCTTCATCCCTAATTAAAATTCTGGTTCTGTAGTAATGGACCTGAACCCATCGCTTTCTCCAATCTGGATTCTTGTAGAAGGGCAGCAGCAGCGGCGGCGTTGAAACTGGGCATATTTGTGCCGTACAGTCACCCCCCCCGGCATTGTGAGGCAGATGATTCTGTAGATCTGCGGGATATAGAAAAGACACATTGACGCTCGCTCAGTTTGTGAGTAAGAAGACGTATAGAGGATATCGTAGAGTCACATGACTGACTGGCTCTTCGTGGCGACTGCAAAGATCAGGGAACTCACATGACAAAAAGTATAAAGAATATTATTTTTACTTTTAATACCGAGACAGACGAGCGGCGCCACGGATTTGCCGCAGAGATCTTGATATGATCTGATTGTTCTGCTGTATGGATGAGACCAACGTACACACACACACACTGATCCATGAATGGTCACAAAGTTCATGTTTATACTCCCGCAGTCACATGTACGTGCGCACAGAAAAGACGGGGAGAAGTGGACACAAATCTGGCCAGAGGCAACAATGCAGTAATAACGCAGTGCATGAAATTAGCCTCCTTGTGTTCCCATTCACCACAGCCAATCACATGGATGACGGAAGGCCCGGAAACACACGGGCTCCTCTGTGTTTGTGTCGCCTCGTTCCAGCGCTAGACACAGTACTGCTCATTATGTGCAGAAAAAACTTTATTGAAAATATGAAAACACTGGCGCCACACTGATTCTTCATGTCTGATTGACTATTAAGTGCTTGTGTGTTCCTGTTGGACACACTGTATATGCTACAGCGGAGCTCGTGGCTGAGCGGCGCCCCATGACACAGTAGGATGACTGAAGGAAGTCAGGGCCCAGGACTCTGACTTTTATTCCCTATTCAATTTTTTTTTCATTTATTTTTTTATTAAGTATTTCATGCCTGATTCACTAACAGCTGAGGAATGATATGAAGATTTCCTAAGAAAAGGAAGTAAAAAAAAAACTTTTCTCAGAAATGAACCTCTTTCACACAAAGTAACGTCATATCAAAACTATGTTGAAAGTCTGAGAAAACAAGTCCAAATAATTTTAGTATTTTAAGTGAAATGTCAGATTTCTGAAAACGCAAGAACTAAAAAAAATGAAAAAAACTTAAATAAAAACGTATCGTACTAATATGAGGAAAAATATTAAAATACATTTTCTCCATGAAAATAAATTACATTCCATTTTATTATACTATTTTGACAAATAAAATATTGAAATATATTTTCTCTATAAAACGTATTTTGACAAAAAAAATATTGACATATATTTTCTCTATAAAACAGAATTTTAACAACAATTTTGAGTGGCTGGAATGTCGAAATTGTGACTTCATATATTTACCTTTTTTTGTTCTGTTTTGTTTTTTCAATATTGAAAAATAAACGACTCGACCCCATGCGTTTATGTTGTGTTCTGCTATAAAAACTGTTCAGGAAAATCTCCTCCAACGTTACATTTTACTGCACCTCCTCTTCTCCCTTTTCTCCTCTCCTCCACTTTTACGACCGAGCTGCTGGTTTTCAGCACAGTCCGTGTCCTGTCTCAGTCATGAACCGACACATTGTCCCCCGGGAAAAAGGCTCCTTGAATCTGTGACACCCCCCGACCCCCCAAAAGTCAGTCTTCTATAAATCAACTCACCTCCAGGTTCACGGTCATCCACATTTATTTATTCAATCAAATATTTAACCAAGTGACTCGTTCTGAGCAGCTCCTTTAACACGTCTTTGGTGGTCGCGTCGCTCCTCTGTGGTTACAGTCGTCGGGGGATTAAGAGCGGTGGTCGCGCTGCTCCTCTGTGGTTACAGTCGTCGGGGGTTTGATCCTGTTCTGTTTGTGACCCACGTGTTTCATTAATGGCTTCAGGTTTGCAGTTTTTTTCAAAGCCAATCTTCCTTTTCCTTCTTCATGACCAGCTCGCTCATCTGTCTCTTCATCCATCAGCGCCTGCAGAAACTCACTGCAGCCAAATGCCAACTGTAGTCGTGGCCCTGTCAGGCTGAGGAGGCAGCCAACGTCACTAAAACACAGAGGCTTTAACATTTTCCTCGTCCACATTTCACTGAGTTAACATTTGTTATCCGCAGCTCACTGCTCACATGTGTGGCCAGGGTGAAAAGTGAGTCCATCTACGCAGATCTATTTGTGTAAGAGGCTGCCTAATTACCAGAGCTGGTTCTCCACTTCACTTCACTTTCTAATTGGCTTTTTGGCTTTTTTTTTTTCTCCTCCACCGGCTGCCATTAATTGCAAGAGCTCATATTCCATTAATGATCAGAGGCGGAGGGAGAGAAGGCCATTAGCTGTTGTTCACTCCATCACTCAGTACAAACCAATGATATTTGAAATTTCAGAGTCCCGTGCTGTGGAAATGATGTTTTTTTTTTATCTGCTGCGGTGTAAGAAAATATCGATACATTGAAATATCGTGATATTTCATTTCCTGATTCCTGATCTCCTCCATCAGTTGTTGATTTTTTTTTATCACCAATTCCCAGTCCAATATTCCTGGTGTTGGTTCTTGTTCTTTTTCTTTTCTTTCTTCTCTAGTGATTCCAAATGTAGATCCCTCTGTTCCAGTGTTAGGAACTGATGTTCAGATGGAACAGAGTCTGAGACTAGGATCACACTGGGACTACAGTTACAGTTACTCAATATATGGTCTTGCCTATAGTAACGCAATATATCGTATCGGTGGCCCATGTATTGCGATATGTATCGTATCGTCAGATTTTAGCCATTACACACCCTTACTGACTATTACTGAAATCTATTATTATTTAATTATTATTATCAGTTTGTGAATTTTTTTCTGATATCTCTCTGTGTTCTCCTCTGTTCCGCAGCATCCATATCCCTCAGAAGAACAGAAGAAACAGTTGGCACAAGACACAGGCCTCACCATCCTACAAGTGAACAACTGGTGAGTTTTCTTCTTTAAATTTCTTTTTCTTTTTTTTTTTTTTTAAGTCCGAGTTATCATGCAGTCTACACTCCTGAGGGTCGGACTCCTTAATGACTGGGATTCGACGCCTTGAGTCCAGCTCTAATTTCACAGCGTTCACGTCACACACATTCAGCACTAGCGCTAATGAATCATCCTCATCTGGATCAATCCATCTGAAGAGACATGGCCTGCAGTGATTTTCCAGAGCAGCACTCTGACTCCGCTCCTACACAAGCCTCCGTGTTAATTAAAAGTCAAAGTACATTCTGAAAACATCCAGTAAAAACATGCACAGCTTATATACCGGAGCGATGACTGGCTTTGAACCTAATTATAGGATTTGACTTGGACTGATGGGCTTGTGATTTGAATGCAGGACTTTTTTTTTTTATAGGGATGAATGTTGTTTTTACTAAACAGTGAACACCGTGATCAGCATTTACTTTTATTTACCAGATTATATTCTTATCAGAGTCAGGGATGCAAAAAAAACCTTTTAAGGAGCCCAAATTCAATAATGTTAAAAACACCCTGAGGCCCAGCTCCTTCAGTGAGCACTTATGACTTAGAGTAAATGAATACGAATGAGCCGCAATTCAACGCAGTTGCTCGGCAAAAGCAGCAAAAAGTTCGTCAAAAATACAAAATAACTGGAGTTAGGAAAATCTGTGCCAAAATAAACATGTAACCAATTCTATAAAAAAAAAGAAAAAAAAAAGTTTGGTGTCATTAAAACTTTCAAACATAAATACAGCATCAGTGGAATGAAAAGTGAAATATTATAAATAATGTTTTTAGCATTTATTAAAAATATTAGTTGGTCCTGAATTCATCCCTGACAAAGTTAAAGATAGCAAACAAACAGCTAGTCAGAGAAAAAGGCTAAAAGTCAGATTAACTTGTTTAGAGCTAACCAAAGAGTTAGCAAAGCATCCAGTCAGGAATTAGTTAATGGTTTGACAAAAGCAACAATTTTTAAATTTTTTTGGCATAATGTCAATCAGGCATTTTTGTCCCTTTTTTAAACCCCCTTACGTGCTTCAGTTGGCCACGGGGCCTTATTTTTAACACGCCTGTTTACAGTTGATTTTCAGAGCACAATAATTAACGAGCTTCACTGAAACCTGCAGCTGTTGTTTTAGCCCGGCCGATGCGTATTCTTCCGTATTTAAAAGGGTCATTTTATACTTCCTTTTTACATGTTGTTGTTCAGTAACCGTTTCATAGGGCGTGAAACCTGTGCAGTTGTCCTTGTTAGCAGTCAGCGTATCTCAGAAGTGCACAGCCTGGTTATGAACCCGCCGCCGCTTCAGATTACTGCCGTGTAGACGTGCCAACTGGCCTGTTAATGTGGCAGGAGCATGACTGGCCGGGGCAGTAAAATCAGGCTGGTAACTGGGCCTTTTTAACCTGTGGTGAGAAGGCCGTAAAAAAAAAAAAAAAAAGGCTGATCCGGCCCCGCGTCCTTGTGCTGCTGCTGCCGTCTTATCTGAGAGATGACTATCAGCACATGCTTAGCGTTATTAGCCATGTCTAATTAAATGGGCTGGAGTCAGGGCAACCGGGGTATCGAACCCGAGCGGACGCCGTTTGATCTGAGCCGTCGGAACTTAATCCTGGAGAGGTACGAGAGCAGGGAAAGCAGCAGCAGCAGCAGCAGGAGGAGGAGGAGGAGGAGGAGGAGGAGAGCAGAGGAAAACAGAGGGTTAGAGGGAGGAAAGGAGAAAAGGAGGAGATTAGATATGCTAACTTCATTAGCAGCAGGCTAATGATGTTAGCATTGTTCCCAGGTATTGTACAGTCTGAGACAGACTGACGTTAGGTCAGTGCTGTGTCGTGTTGGTCTATTCAGGTCCTGACCAGATAGAATCCTCTGGACGCTCGTAGTCAACCGGTGGCTCTGGGTTCCAGATCCTGTCGTGGTCGAAAATAAATATATTAACGAAGAGCTAAGACAACAGAGCAATCATAACAACAACACAGAAAAAATATTTATTTAAAAAAATATTGTTCAAATGTAACAAGTTGTTAGTAAATTTTTTTTATATAAAATATAATTGATAAAATATATGTTATATTTTTTTTGCAAAACAATTGACAAGTTTAAATCTAGCAAGTTGACAGTGAAAAATTTTTTATAAAATATAATTGATAAAATATATGTTAACCTGATGGAGTGAAACGACCGGCCCCTGAGTTCTGTGTTTGTTTTGTTTTTTCAATTGTTGCCCCTTTAATGATACACTGAAACAGGTCTGCTGTGGAGGTTATCAGATCATGTGACCTCCCTGAAATCCATGGGGGATCAATTCCTACAGCTGAGATAAAACCAGGCTGTGTGTGTGTGTGTGTGTGTGTGTGTGTGTGTGTGTACGCAGTCACATGAACAGTAGTTGGGTCACCAAAGGCTGACTGTGTGCCTTCTCTTACTTGGTTTGTTATTTTTATTGGTGGTGGTGGGAGGGGAGGGGGGGACAATGTTTGTGCAAGACTAACACACACACTCTGTGTATATGTGTGTGTAAAATCGTAGGAGGTTAATCTGAGTTTGTGTTGAGTGTGTGTGCGCAAGATATATATAAATATATAACTACACACACACACACACACTCTACACATATATACAGAGATGAACCGGGGGTGGTTAATCTAAGGGGTATTAGCTGATAAACCCTCATTGCTGGGATCCTTTCTACCCCCTCACATTTTGCTGCTTAAAAGTGTGCACGTCGGTGTGCGTGCACGTGTCCTCCGGCGTATTTCCGCACATAGTTGTTGGGAGTGCAGTGTGTAGCATGTTAGGACAACAGAGCGGCAGAGAGTTGAGTTGGCAACGAGATAATCGGCCTCCGCCGTGGAGAATTTTACAAACACGAAAGTGGAGAAGGAAGGGAGAGCTGTAGAACCCAAAGAACACCGTCCCCACTGTGAGACAGGGCTAGTGTCACTTTAAGAAACTTGGCTGAAAGTTCACAAAGAGCAGCTGATTTTTTTTTTTTTATTATTACGGACTATTTTACGGAGAAAGAGACTGAAGACAGAAGAAAGGTCGGCTAACAGGAAGTGAGGTCACATCAGGGCTACTGTCATTTCACAGCCGCGTCGTCGATTTGGGAAACCCCATCATTGGTTGTCTCCATAGCAACCAGGGTGGTGACGGAGGTTACTCTTCTGACCCACTGATTTGTCGGAGTCATTTTGCTGAGCTGTGATCACGTGTGTTTGTCAGAGCACACACACACACACACACACACACACACTTTCTCATCCGTTCACTTGCACCAAATCAGGTCTACAAGTGTGAAATCAAGGCAGTGAAGACGCAGGTCAGCGTAAAACACTCACTCGGTGTTACTGTGTGTGTGTGTGTGACGCTAACACAGGGCCCTTTAATTCAAACAGAGATTCCCTGGTGCAGAGTATTTCTGCCAATAATTCATGAGTGATCTGCTCCCCCTCGCTGGCCTTTAGCATTTTTATTTAATATGCCGAGTCCTACTGTGTGTTCGCTCATCAATAATACACACAGGACATGTGTGTTAACACAGTTATCATCGAGTGTGTGTGTGTGTGTGTATTGGAGGAAATCAACGGTTACTTTACTAAGTATTAAGGATCATTAATGACGTTGTTGTTCCAGTAAAGACCAGCTGGGACCAAACCCTGGTCCTAATGGTGTTCCTGAAAAAGGCACTAACTTCAACTACTTGTGCAGCCCCCAAAAATCGTGGATTAAATCTACAAGTAAATCCAAAAAAATCAAAACATCCAGGGGTAAAAAAATGATTGTTTGTCTTTGAAAACTGCCTGAAGCTCGACTCTGTCACTAATGTCAAGCTCTGTGGATGACAGACAACTGAAAAGTTTGACGTTATGTTTCCGCAACATGTGCTATTAATAGACAACAACATAAAAAAACAAAAGATAGGCAGCAGTGAACGGAGCAGGAAAGTTTCCGCTTTGGCCCAGATTGAGGCGCGGTATCGGATTCCTCCGGTGCATTATCAACGCGTCCTTGAACAAAGCTGCTCTTTATGTGCTCATACATTTTTACTGTTCTTAATACAGACAAAGGTGTGACACCCGGGCCTGTCTCTCTGTCTCCGTCTACTTTCTCTTTCTCTGGTTGCAGTCTGTATCCCGGCGCTAAGTTCTCCTAACGCTCCGCTGATGTAAAAATCGATGGCGGGGTCATCAGGTTTCCCTCGTTGGCCGCCCCTCCCTTTCCTGCCTGCAATTTAATAATGCCCCTTTAAAGGCAGTGTTTAAGCCTCGCCGGGCGATTGTTTTGTCAATAAGGCCTCCTTTTACGAACATCTTAAAAGCATGGACGAGGGGAGAGTCAGCGGGGGAGGAGGGGGGAGAGGGACGAGTAGTGTTTAAGAGGGCAGGATGCACGGGCACTGAGGCTACTTAGGAAGGAGTTATGTGGTACATATACAGTACAGTATGTCTCTGATCAAGTTTCTGAAAGGACAAGATGAGCAAGTGCATGGGGGGGCGGGATGGGGGGGAGGGAGATAGGACGAGAGAACAAAAGAGAAACACGGAGAGAGTATCACATCAGCAGAGAGAGAGAGGAGAAAATGTCTGTTGATTGTCAACAATCCAAAACAAGGATCCAGAATGTTCTCCAGAATATCTTCAGATGTGGCAATTACTTCAGAAACGTTGTACCGTGTAGGAGGGACGGCGGCACCTCTGTTCTTTTCCTCGGAGTTCTTTTGGTTGGTGGTTTGAAGCCAATTTGGTGGAAACGGTGTGTTAGATAAACGTAGTCAGCCCTGGTTTGACAGCTCAGCAGCTGGATGTTACCAAGGTTCATGTATCGTCTTGTCTTATTGGCTCAGATTCAGCCATTGTCTTCTTGTCTTTTTTTTTTTTTTTTCCCCCACCTTCTATATAATGACACCGTGCTCTTCTGGAAGGGTTCTGTCAAAGAGGACAGACTGGTTTTGAAAACAAATTTTCAAAATAATTGAGAACACGGTGACATGATTACCTGCCTGAACTGTTGATTACCTGTTGTTAACACACTGAAAATTAGATCCACATTTTTTTGTGTCGTTTGCTTGTTTACAGCCCGGTTTTGTGGTTTTTATTTACCGTCGGCTTCAAGCCATAGTCACGCTGCATGTGGACAGCTGTGTTCAAACTGAGGGGTGCGACCCACTGAGGCACAGCGTGATTAAAACGTCAGGTTTATCCGCAATCTTTGAACGATGTACTTTGGGGGGAAAAAAACTAAAAAATATTACTTTGTATTTTTTGAATTCCTTAAAGCGACAGGCCTTCCATTCTGGGTCTTTTGTTTGTTTGTTTGTTTGTTCAGCAGCTGCTGATGTGACAAAAACAATTAAAAAACACAACATGTGAATATAGAAATGATCAGTGATTGATGAGACGTCAGGTGACGTCTTGGATTCTGGAGCTGACAAGTCGCAACGAGAGATAAGCTGGAACTTGTTTGAAAGAACCTATAGAGTGTGTGAGTGTGTGTGTGTGTGTGTGTGTGCACCCATGCATGTGTGTCTTGGAATTAGCAGGCTCAGTTTTAGTCAATGCCCTGAAGACTGTTACATACACTCTGGCAAGTTCCTTCAGCCTGAAACTGCAGGGCATTACAACACACACACACACACACACACACACACTTGTGAGCAGCAGGTATGAGCTCATCCTTCGATTTCAACACCAAGTGAAAAGGTTAAAATCCCGTCAAAAACAATTTTTTTTCTTTTTTTAAGCTGTGCTGATACTGAAAACCTCTGCAGGAATCTTCAGCCTGTGGAGACACGACCGTCTTTACACTATTGTGTCAACACAGATGTGTGTAGACCTGCTAACACACACACACACACACACTTACATGTTCATAAATAGTTTTTCTTTTTTTTTGTTCAAGGGTTGGGGGTCTTATACCTGGAATTCCAGGATGTCTGCGGAAATTAGTCATGTTTGTTTTATGTTTTTTTATGTTTTACCTCAAGTAAAAATCAAGTGAAGAAATTAGTCATGATTGTTTTTTGTTTTACCTCAAGTAAAAATCAAGTGAATATGAAAACATCAACAGACAGATTTTGATTGTATGTAATTAAGATAAATTACAGCAACGAAACGTATACTGATACTCATTTAAATCAGGGTAACGATTAGGTCTTGTAGTATTTAGTGTGTTTTTGAGTGAGTGTTGAGGCTCGGTATTCGTTGTCTTTGACATGAGACGTAACAACAATGACTTCTGAAGGTCTGAAATCATGGAGGGAGAGATTCCAGTCCTAGTCCGAGTGACAGATTTGAAGCTCGAGTTACCCAGGGTTTCCAGTCAGGACCTGGTATCACGAGGTCAAGTTTCAGTTTGAGTCCCAGTCCAGTCCAGTCCAGTCCCTTGGGGTTTTTAGGACAAAGTCTGAGCCGTTAGTCTGAGAGGTCCAGTCTCACCTGTCTCCAGTCTCCGGTCCAGGTCAAATCTAACCGGTCCGACCTGAGGACTAGATAAGTCCTCGTGTCACATTAGCCGCCTGTGAAGGTCTGGTGCCTAATTTTAGCGCGTGGACTGTCGGAGGGATCCCCACGGTTTCAGCTGCCGCCGTGAGCCGGTGGTTCGGAGGTGACACACTGACACGGACAGGATATGACACGGGTGGTGTCAGAGGATTTGGGTCAACCACTGTGTTTGCTGGGAAGTGTCCTCCACCACTGTGTTTCCAGACCCTGTCAGCAGCACTGTCTCTGTGGTCGTCTCCCAGTGTGTTTACTTTATTTTCTGTGCCTGAACTTGTTTTGTGTGTCTGTGTGTGTGTGTTAACTTCGTTGGCAGCGTCAGTACTGCAGTACTCTGTGTTCAAGTACATTTTAGAACCGGTACAGAAACCTCAGAGTCCTGCCAGAGATTCTTCAACCAAACATGGAGAGAAAAGTCAGAGCCGTGAGCTGAATGAGAAACTTTGGGATGGATTTACGATGCGCAAACATTTAAGATTTTACATTTAGCTAACCTTCAGCTATTTTGTCATTTTCTTGATTTACCATTTAATTACCATATATTTGAACCAAATCTTCAGTCATTTCTGGTCAAAGTTCTTGTTGTTTTTGACTGATTTAAAACATTTTGTCGCCACACACACACGACTACGGTGTTGTTGTTCTGTTATGTTTTGGCAAAGATTTCTACATTTTGTTAGTACATCTGGTAGTGTATGAGAACCGTTAGGATGTGATTAATATTTTGGCTTTTTTCTTTTTACGAACTTGTTTACTAATTTAAACCGTTGACCTCGTCCCTGTCACTCTTGGTTTCTATTGGTCCTTTCAGGAGGTCAAGGTTTAAAAATAAACTGTTGTAAGTTTGAAGGCGTTGGAGAAAATATTCCTGGTTTAAAGAAGAACTGTTTCAAATGTTGACGTGAGGAAACTTTAGATTTTCCTGAGTAATTAAAACTACCCCGCCCTTAAAAAAAAGAACTTAACACATTCTAGTCATAAACACAGAGCAAAGAGAGATTTTTTTTTTTTTTTTTTAAATCCAGGCCCAGGCTGAAGGACACAGACTGTGTCCAGAGTTTGTGTTTGTGCAGCAGGCAGCCCACGGCGGCCATGTTGTTCCTGGGCTGGACCAGGCTCTGAGCCATACCCTCTCTGTGACATTGATGGATGACTGGCTAACTGACTCCATGAATGTGTGAATGTGTGTGAGGGAAAACAGGGACAGAGATAAAGGCAGTCAGTGAGGTCAGAGTTGACGGCTAAACTCCTCCCTCCTCCTCCTCCTCCTCCTCCTCCTCCATTTTTATCTTCTTATTTTCCTCCTTCTTCTACTTTGACTTTTTAGACTCAGACTTTGTTTTTCCCACACTCACTGTTTAGGAAGTTGGTCTCTTTTTGGCCAAAAATCATTGTTTACAAGTGGGTGAAGTCAGTCAGTCAGTCAGTCAGTGAATCAGTCAGTCAGTCAGTGAATCTGTCAGTCAGTCAGTGAATCTGTCAGTCAGTCAGTGAATCTGTCAGTCAGTCAGTGAATCAGTCAGTCAGTCAGT